>NW_006922216.1:1097843-1110077 GCF_000298275.1 Orycteropus afer afer | reverse complement strand
AATAGGCCTTGGGTTACTGCTGGTAATCCTGTCTTCCTCTTGTGGGATTAGAGGAGGTCAGAACATGTGGCCTCCTTGCCGTTTTTGCAACCAGCCTTCTGGTTAGCAGTCAAGTGCCTTAGGCACTATGCTGCCAGAACTCCTGTTTTTGAAGTAGACAGTAGTATTTTAGAGGACTATTTTCTTCTTTCTGATATTATTGTAGTGTTTCAGATCATTTTTATAATATTTAAGAGTTTATTTTAATATTCCCATGTGTGGAGTAGCCCTCAAAACTTTATGGCTCTCACAGAATTAATGGCAATTATTTATGCAATCAGGACTGGTAGAATAGTTCTTATATAAATGAGCATACAAACCCTCTGTGACATCAAATCTTTGCTCAAATGAATCTACTAAGCCAATTAGTTATTTTCATTTTTTTAAAAACTTATGAACATGATTCTATAGAGTGAGAAGAACAAATTAAAAATTATTTTCAGTTTTCTCTCTAAGATAATGTGAGCAACATTGGAAGTAGTGAGACCATATGTTTTAGATTTGAAATGTTTTCTAACTTTGGGGTTTTATTTTTAATATGTTGAGATTTCAGCATGTACTTAATTCAAATGGATTTTTTTCACTCAAGATATTAGAAAACAGAGCTAATTTTAAATGACTGTATATTTTTTCAGGCAATAATGAGTAGGATGGAGAGGCAGAAATTTAAAGAATTTCTATCACCTGCACAATGCTTGCACAATAATATAGACTGGATAGTAGGTCATTATCTACTAAGCCTTGAACCTCAAATTCTATTTTGTTATAGTTTAATTGTTGTTGTTGTTGTTGTTGTTATGTGCCGTAGAGTTGTATCTGACTCATAGCAACCCCTCCTTGGGTTTCCGAGGCAGTATCACTATGGAAGTAGATTGCCCCATCTTCCTTCTGAGAAGTGGCTGGTGGGTTTAAACCGCCAGCCTTCTGGTTAGCATTCAAGTGCTGTAGGCCATAGCTTCATACTATAATTGAGGTTTTTTTGTTGTTGTTGTCATTTGATCTCTTGTGTGTGGGTTATCTCTCACAAGTAAAAACTATTCTTCCAGTGGTGTTACATGAACAGTGAAAGTTACTGGCTTTGTTCTTCTATTGCTGGTTACCACATATTAACCATTTCTCAAGCTGAGAAAACTGATGAAAAAAATCCAAGCCTTGAGTTGCAACAGTGAAGGATTCTATGGTCAAAATATTAAATGATGCAGGAAACATTAAAAGAAGATGGAAGGTGAAAAATATTCGACTATGACATATCTGACAAGGGACATATTTTCAAAATTTATAGAAAACTTTGACACCTCAACACCAAAAAGACAAACAAACAAATTCAAAAATTGGCAAAGGAAACCAATAGACACTTTACTAAAGAGCTTATACAGGCAGCCAACAAACACATGAGGAAATGCTTATGATCATTAGCCATTAGTAAGATGCAGATCAAAACAACAATGAGATATCATTTAACCCAAGCAATAATAGTGAAGTTCAACAAGTCAGAAAATAACAAATGCTGGCAAGGCTGTGGAGAAATTTGAACTCTCATACACAGCTGGTGGTACACAGGGATGGAGAGAAGGGGATGGAAAGTCTAGGACTATTTGAGGGTCACATGTCAGTTTGGGTGAGGGGAGGCATGGTATGGAAAGAGTCTGTGACCAGCATGGTGACAATGAGAAAAGGAAAGACATTGTAATGAACACAAAAGATATAGATCACAGAGGCAAATACTATTACATGCACAACACTGCACTATCACTAGCACCAAATACCAGGATACAGATTAATGAATAGGTAGATGAGAAGAGAAGGTGGAAGTATGTGAACAGGAATACATCCTAGACCAAGTGTAGATTTGGTTGACGATATTCTTACATAGGCACTTGTGCTACAAAATTAGCCACATACATTACAGAACCCCCAGAAAACAGGATTGGAGTAATTTCTGAGAGTCAACCAAACATCTTGTGAAAGAGAATCACCAGACCTTGGGGTTTGGGACCATAGCTTAAGGGGACATCATGCTCAATTGGCACAATATAGTACATAAAAATCTTGTTCTACATCCTACTTTGGTGAGCAGTGACTGGGGTCTTAAAAACTTTCGAGTGGCCATCTATGTGACTACTGATCTCCTCTTGTCTGGAGCAAAGAAGAGTGAAGAAGATCAAAGTCATCTGGAAACAACTAGTCCAAAGATATAATGGACCATGAGAACCTCAGCCTTCATGACCCTGAGACCAGAAGAACTAGATGGTGCCCAGCTACCAATGTCAACAATTTGGAAAGGGATCAAATATGGAGATCCTGGATAGATTGGGAGGAAAAATGTGGAACAAATTTCAAAAACACAAAAATGACCAGAATTACTCTTTGGAGAAAGACTAGCGGAAGCCTCGATACTATGGCCCCAGTTTACCCTTTGGGCCTAGAAATGCACTCACTTACATGGACTCATTCTCAACTCAACAGTAGAAAGACTTGCACACAGAATACATACCCCAGGTTGATGCACCTACCTACTTTATCACTCCTTGTATCAATCAGCCATGAAACACTAGAGGAGTAGCATTCATGTAGAGGGAAAGCTGGACAGAAAAAAAAAAAAAAAAAAAAAATGAAGATGGAAGGAATACATAATGACATGATATCAAAAAGAATCTATGTTCAACCATTTCAGGAGGTAACATGTGATCAAGAACCTATGGTATTAAAAGAAGTCCAAGCTGCACTGAAGGAATTGTCAAAAAGCAAGTTTCCAAGAATTGATAGAATACCCACTGAAATGTTTCAACAAAAGAATGCAGCTCTGGTGGTGCTCACGTGTTTATACTAGGAAATTTGGAAAACAGCTACCTGGCCAACTAACATAAAGAGATTCATATTTTGTGCCTATTTCAAAGAGGATGATCCAATGGAATTCAGAAATTATCAAACTGTACCATTAATATCACCTGCAAGTAAAATTTTGCTTAAGGTAATAATAATAATAATAAAAAGAACAGTTCCAGCAGTGCATCAACAGGAAACTTCCAGAAATTCAAGCCAAATTCAGAAGAGGTCATAAAATGAGGGATATCACTGCTGATGTCAGATGAATCTTGGCTGAAAGCAAAGAATACTAGAATACTGTTTACCTACATTTTATTGACTATGCAGAGGTATTTGACTCTGCAGATCATAACAAATTATAGATGATATTGTAAAGACTGGAAATTCCAGAACACTTAATTGTGCTCATGAAGAACCTGTACATAAACAAAGAGGCAGTTGTTAGAACAGAACAAGGAGATAATGCATGTTTTAAAATTAGGAAAGGTGTGTGTCAGTGTTGTATCCTTTCACCATACTTATTCAATCTGTTTATAAGAAAAAATAAAGAAGCTGGGTTATATGAAGAAGAATTCAGAATCAAGATTGGAGGAAGATTCATTAATAGTTTTCTATATCCAGATAATACAACTCTGCTTGCTGGAAGTGAATATGACTTGAAGCATTTATTGATGAAGATCAAAGAATAGAGTCTCCAATACAGATTACACCACAACATAAAAAAAAAAAAAAAAATCCTTACAACTGGACTAATAACCAGCATCATGATTAATGGAGAAAAGATTGCAGTTTTCAAGGATTTCATCTTACTTGGATCCACAATCAACACCTATGGAAGCAGCAATCAATTAATCAAATGACATATTGCATTGGTCAAATCTGCTGCAAAAGATCTCTTTAAAGTGTTGTAGAGCAAAGACAATACTTTTAATATTCAGATGCCTCTAACCCAAGCCATGGAATTTTTCAATACCCTCATATGCATGTGAGAGTTGAACAATGAATAAAAAAGACCACAAAAGAATTGATGCATTTGAATTGTTGTGTTGGTACACAATACTAAATGTACCATAGACTGCTAAAAGAACAAACACATGTGTTTTGGAGTCAGTATGGCTGGAATGCTCTTTAGAAGCTAGAATGGCCAGACTTCATCTCGTACTTTGTTCATATTGTCACAGGAGACCAGAGGGTCAAGGAAAATGGAGAAGACCTCCAATGAGATGGCTTGGCACAGTGGCTGCAACAATGGTTTAAAGCATAGCAATCATGAGGATGGTGCAGGACCGGGCAATGCTTTGTTCTATTGTACATAGTTTCAATATGAGTTAGAATGGACTTGATGGCACCTAATAACAACAATATACTAAAGAGTTGCTGAGACATTTATTTTGCACTCTGTGAACCCCGTAAGGAAATGTGTCAATATAGGCCGTAATTTTTCAGGCCTTCTAGGTACGCAAATCGTTGTTTCCCATACAAACTAAAAACTTAAAATTTGTAAACTGTGAGAATAAAAATGAGACTAAAAACAATTTTGCACATTTTCAGAAGAGAATAGTCCTTGAAGGATAACATTACACTTGGTGAAGTAGAGAGTCAGCAAAAAAGGGTAAGACTCTCAATGAAATGGACTGACACAAGGACTGCAGCAATGGGCGCAAACCTAGTAACAATTGTGGAGATGGTGCAAGACCATACAGCATTTTGATCTGTTGTACATGGGGCCACTATGACTCAGACCCTACTATACGGTACCTAACAACAACAACATGGACCATCTGTATTTACTTTTTGAAGGAAGCAAAGGAGGAAACAAATCCACCAGATAAAAATGTTATCAAAACTAGCATATATGTGTTGGTGTCCCTGAAGGGCCTTGTTATTCTACAACCCTGACAGAAGTAAGATATGGAACATAAGATGTTTCTCTTTAGTGAATTGCCTTCAGGCAATATTCCTTATAAAATTTAGCAAATCAGAAATATCATTTTTCAACAAGCCCTTTGGGCACTGCTGTCCTGCTTCACAAAGATAGCATTGATAAACGACACTAACCCAGGGAAAAGGGGGAGAAGTGTAGGGAATTGGTATAAAATCTCATGTTTCATGTTTAAAAAGAAATCCTCTTAGTGTTTACTTCTATTCAAATCATTGTTTATTTATTTATTTTAAATGGTAAGAATAGGGGCAATAGATACCAAATTTATATGTCCTTAATCTGACTGTTTTTTTTCTATATTAGAAAGAGAAAAATTCCTGAAAGCAAGTTACATGAAATAAAGTGCAACCAAGTATCAGGGAGGAATCTAACACTATTTGATATATTAGGGGAAGGAAGCTTGTAGTAAGGCTCTAATTTTATGATTGTTTCCCAGAACACTTATCAAACCAGGAAAGCCTGGACTGGGTTTTAATTCACCCATTACAAAGAAATCTTAGCAAATGAGAGATCTTTCTGAATGCTACAGAGTATACTATAATTAATTTTAAAAATGAATAAGAAGAATAACTATTAAATTAGCCCTTGGCTTGATGTTTAAATACTCAGGTTATATTTTTTAAAAAATATATAGTTTTTGTTTTGGAATGGAGAGACCAATTGGAAAAGAATCAAGGTAACAGAAACCCAATTAATCAAAATTTCTTACACACATACATATACATATGCATTTCATTCAGTCAAGAGAGAAAGACATAAAGACGTAACTGGTTTAAATCAAACAGAGACATCAACAAAATGCTATAAAAAATGCTACAGTAGGAGGCATCAATGTACAATTGTTGAAAATTCTTTAATTTAGAGCCTACAGATGAGATTTCTAATCGAAGATTCGTCAATGAGTTGTGTGAATTTGGGAAAATTAACTAATTTTAGGAACTAGGGTCACTCCTCTTAAAGAATGAAGGAGATCATAAAGACTCCTTGCAACTCAAACAGCAGTTGCTCTAGTCTTGAGTCTACTATCCAGGCTATGCTATCTGGGGATTCTCAGAAGATCCCTTAGTATCTCTTATCACTGCTGTCAAGAAGATTTGATTCATGGCAACCTCTCCTTGGGATTCTGAGGCAGTACCTCTGTGAGAGTAGATTTTCCAGTCTTCCTTTCCAGAAGAACATCACTACGGAAGTAGATTGCCACATCTGTCTTCCGAGGAGTGGCTGGTGGGTTTGAACCTCCAGCCTTCTGGGTAGCAGTCAAATACCTTAGGCACTATGCCACCAGAGCTCCCTTCATGCACATTACAGTTTGAGAAATAAATATCTAGTTGCAAGAAAAGTGAAGTGAAAAGAAAGTGATGATGACTTGAAACACTTATTGATGAAGATTGAAGACTTCTGTCTGCAGTATGGATTATACCTTAATATAAACAAAACAAAAATGCTCACAATGGGACCAATAACCAGTATCATGATAAATGGAGAAACGATTGAAGTTGTCAAAGACTTCATATTACTCAATTCTACAATCAACATCAATGGAAGCAACAGTTAAGATATCAGACGTCGTATAGTATTGGGCAAATCTGCTGCAAAGGACCTCTTTCAAGTGCTGAAGAGCAAAGATGTTTCCTTGAAGATTAAGGTGTGCTTGACACAAGCCATGGTATTTTCAATCTCTCATATGTATATGAGAGCTGGACCAAAAAAAGGAAGACCAAAGAAGAGTTGATGCTTTTGAGTTGTGGTGTTGGGGAAGAATGCTGAAAGTACTGTGAACTGCTAAAAGAACTAATAAATCTGTCCTAAAAGAAGTGCAGCCAGAATTCTCCTTGGAAGCGAGAATGGCCAGACTTTGTCTCACATACTTTGGTCATGTTGTAAGGAGGGACCATTCCCTGGAGAAGGATATTATGCTTGGCAAAGTTCAGGGACAATGAAAAAGGGGAAAGCCCTCAATGAGGTGGATTGACACAGTGGCTGAAACAATGAGCTCACGTATAACAAAGATAGTGGGGCTGGCATGGGACCACACAGTGTTTTGTTCTGCTGTACATGAGATCTCTATGAGTTGGAGATGACTCAACGGCACCTAACAACAACAACGACAGCAACAGTTGAAAGAAGGCTACTTTCCATTGTTTTATACGTACCTGAGCCACATTAATTTACCTGACTGGCCCAACTAGGCAATTTATTTTTGACACCCTACATCTTTTAGTGTGTAGGGTTTAAAAGTAGGCTTTGAAATCAATTAGACATGGGGAAGGAACTGAGCTTTAACAGTAAGCTGATGCATCTTTGGCATTGTATATAGCCTCAATGAGGGAGCTCTGGTAGCATAGTGCCTAAGGCACTTGACTGTTAACCAGAAGGCTGACGGTTCAAACCCACCAGCCACTCCTCGGAAGACAGATGTGGCTATCTACTTCCGTAGTGATGTTGTTGTTATGTTGTTATGTGCCGTCGAGTCGGCCCCGACTCATAGCGACCCCTCCTTGGGTTTCCGAGGCAGTATCACTACGGAAATAGGATTGCCCAACCTTCCTTCCGAGGAGTGGCTGGTGGGTTTGAACCGCCAGCCATCTGGTTAGCAGGCAAGTGTCTTAGCCACTATGCTACCAGCCTCGGAAACCCAAGGAGGGGTCACTATGAGTCGGGTCCGACTTGAGGGCATATAACAACAACAACAACAACATAACCTCATTGAACTGTGTATTTCTGTTGAGGAAATGTTGCTGTTAGGTGCCACTGAGTCATCTCCGACTCATAGCTACCCTATGCACAGCAGAATGAAACATCATTTGGTCCCAGACCAGCTCCACAATCCTTGCTATGCTTCAGCCCATCGCCACAGCCACTGCGTCAATCCACCTCCTTGAGGGCCTTCCCCTGTTTTGTTAGCCATCCACCTTACCAAGCATGACATCCTTCTCCAGGGAATGGTCCCTTCTGACAACATGACCAAAGTAGGTGAGATGAAGTCTGGCCATTCTCACTTCCAAGGAGCACTCCGGCTGAACCTCCTCCAGGACAGATCTGTTAGTTCTTTTAGCAGTCCATGCCACTTTCAGCATTCTTCACCAGCTCAATTAAAAAGCATCATCTTTTCTTTGCTCTTCCTTATTCATCATCCAGCTCTCACATGCATATGAGGAGAGGTCAAGAAAATATGAATAATGAAATCTACCTGATGTGGTTAAAGTAGAGACTAAACTAAATTATTAATGTAGAAAACTTAACACAGAATGTAGCATATAGAATATTGTGCTCAATAATTGGCAGATAATAATCATCATCACATCATCATCAGTGCTATATAGTGATAGGCAAAATCACCTTAAATGCCTCTTTATCAAATACAATATGTTTGCTATATTCATCCAGACAATTCCTGGCACAGTCTAGAGGACCAAGTTGTAATATTTGGATTCAGTTTGAAAAATTATTTGACTAATACAAGAATTTTCTTAACTTCAGGGACATGTAGGGATTTGTTACTGAGGTGACTATATGACAGTATCTTCCAACAGAACACAATTGTTAGAGGATCTATTTAGGAATGAATTAAAGGGGCTCTTTGTCAAGGATAGGGCAGCAAGTTTGGAAAAAGTGACATCTCAACTAGATTCCTATGGAAAATAGCTTTTGGTCATAAAGTCAAAATTCCAGATTGAGAGAAACTCCAGTGAATTAGTCACAGAGGAAAAAATCTTCTATGAAGAATGATTTCAGCTAGTAATTCTTGAATAGAAAATGGTAATACTGTTCTTTATATATAATATGATATCATTAACTCCAGTTAACTCAGATATTGTTGATTATATCAGTAAAATCATGTGCAAAAATTTTGCCTCCTCCTAAAAATATAAATGTTACATATCTTCAAATAATTCCTTTGACTTTTTATGTGGATGCTGCTTTACAAAAAGTAGTTTGCCCATGAGAATTCAAATGTAAAGTGAGCCATATAAAGCAGGTATCTTTGTTTCAGGTTTCAGAACAGGATGAAGTTCACAATGTTTGGTTTCAGACACTAATGTCCATGCTTTTCCATATTAATTTAATGCCATTATTGAAGTCAATCATGATCAATGTTCTAGTCTGTCCCTCTTAGATGACACATCCTTGGCTTTTTAGTAAAAGACCTGTATTACATCTGCTGTTGTCATTTACAATTGTAAACTAGCTGAGAGAAGCTCATAAATACTTCACAATCAAACTTAGTCAAACACAGGAATCAGTGTGGTTGTGGTTGGGAATAAGCCTTAAAGATCAACAAATCGATCATCTGAATGCTCTAAGGTAGAGTTAACTATTTCTATCAAGCCTCAGGCAAACAGCAGTTTAGGAAGAAAAGTAAACTAAGGAAGAGGGGAGGATCAATAGACATTACCTTTCAACTAGGAATGAAAAAAGTTAAAGCAGCAAAAGTGTTTGCTCCTGTAGCAGACTATACAGCTCTGAAACCCCAATGAAAATCAGAAAATCTGGGTTCTCTTTAATGGCAGGTGTTTCTAGTTCTTACTATGTTTCACACCTTCTAAATGCCTGCTATTGCTGACATGAAAAAAAAAAAAAAAAGATTATTTATTAAATGTGCAGGTGTGTAACAGAAAGAATTGAGGAAAATCCCTGTTTCATTTTCTATCTGTTCTTGAATGCAAATTCCTAAGCCCATTTTTCCTCCTTAATTCTTCTTGTTAGAGTCCAAAACTATTGCATATAAAAATACTCTTTACCATGTTCACTCTACCTTATGAAAAATAATTATTAATGAAAAAGTTATTATGCCAATCACTTTTTCTAAAAGATCCTCACACACCTGAACAGTTAAAATGGCCCTTTATTTCAGATGGTGCAGACATCATAAATATAACTTAATAGAAACCATTTAATTTCAAGAGTAGAGTGCTGCAGTTGATGAAAGGAGACCACCCTTTGAGAAGCCTTTTTACACTCCAATGGTTTCATTGTCAAAATTATATAATTGAGTCAAAGTGAAATTGAAAGGGAAGGTCTGTAGGGGAGAAATGGGAGGGAGCAGGGCAAGTGGTTATAGCCAGGACTTTTTGGTTCACAACAATCAAAATATTACCAAACACAAAATTGTTTCATTTTTCTTCAGATCTTATGATTAGGTTTTTTCTAAAGAAAGCTAGCAGTGGCCTGCAGATTCTAATCCCTTATAGATGGTAAGAGATAGAAAAGAATGCATAAAAGATTGGAATTCATATGCCAAGCAGCTGTTGTCACAGAGGTTTCAAAAAAATGACACTTTTCCTTCCCCTTCCTTATTTTTTTTTTCCTCACATACTTTCCCAGTCTTCTCTTGCTGTTCCTTGTTTATATCCCCACAAAGTCTAGGCACAACACAGCTCCCTATGTGTCTGCCTCCACTTTGTTCACCCACATCATTTCCTCTTTTCTCCTCCCCCTAGTTCTCATTTTTAAGTCACTTGTTTGGAGGGTCAGCATGCATTATTGTTGCTGTTGTGTGCCATGAAGTCAATTCTAATCCATAGCAACCCTATAGGACAGAATAGAACTGCCCCATAGGATTTTCTTGGCTGTAGTCTTCACAGAAGCAGATTGCCAAGTCTCACTCACAGAGTCACAGAGTGGGTTTGAAATGCTAACCTTTGGATAACACCTAAGCACTTAACTATTGAGCCACCAGGTCCAGTAAGCATTAGACTGCTGAGATAAAAGTCTTTGAACTGGAATATTTAGAGGTGAAGAAAAAATTGGAATGATAATGTGAAAAACATTCATTAAGGCACTTCCTTTCTTTGAATACAAATTTTGTAAATATACTATTTCCTACGCCTTCCATTGCTCTAAAATTGAAAGAAACACAAACTTTTAAACAACAGAGTCATTACAAGCCTTTTTCCAATTGCAGTATAGTTTTCATTTTCATCAGCTTGGCAATCTTTAGATATTTCCATCCATTGATTTAT
Source organism: Orycteropus afer afer (assembly GCF_000298275.1). Taxonomy (NCBI): domain Eukaryota; kingdom Metazoa; phylum Chordata; class Mammalia; order Tubulidentata; family Orycteropodidae; genus Orycteropus; species Orycteropus afer. Next base: position 1,099,307 of record NW_006922216.1, on the reverse strand, counting down.
TGGACTTAACTGTTTTCTTACCTTCTTTTTTTTTTTTTCCTTTTATTTTAGTTTTTCTAATTCCAAAATGGGAGTTCTCGTGGTGTAGTGCCTAAGGAATTTGACTGCCAACCAGAAGGCTAGTGGTTCAAACCCACCATTGACTCTTCGGAAGGAAGACTGGGCAATCTACTTCCGTAGAAATACCTCCTCAGAAACCCAAGGAGGGGTTGCTATGAGTCGAATTGACCCGATGGCCATGAGTTTTTTTTTTTTTTTTCCTTTGGTTTTGGAATTCCAATATAGTTGTTCACCTTTGGCATGTTCCAAGTAGTTTGGTATACCACTTGTTTTCCCAATTATGTCTTGACTTTACCTTTGTCTGTCAAAAGAAGTGCATCCACATCATTTCACTCCCTTGGTGGAAATTAGATTTTGTAACAATTAAAGGAGGCAGGAGCTGAGTACATCTCTCCATATTTGTGAAGTATTTTACAGGAGTGCTCATTAGAAAGAGTATGGTTATTTCTGGGCAGATAGATTATACTCTTTATACTTAAAAAAGACATGTTGCTATTTCTGCCTTTTTATTTGAAAATTTAGTTATTCAGATTATGAATCATCATTGAATGAAGGTAACATAATTGAAAAATTAGTTGTGTTATATTTCCTTAGTAAAACCATCCTCATGAAAATGTATGAGATATTTTAACTGATATTGGTAAGAGAGTAGCTGCCATTTTTTATAATAGAGATCTAGTTGTAGGTTTTTTTTTTTTTCCCCCCAAAAGGAAGAAAGTGAAGAAAGAAGCTTGTTTCAAAATGTGGGGTACTAGAGGTAGAAGTAGGAGTCTTGAGATTAGCGATCCCAAAAGTGTTGGGTCCACCAAGCATCTGGAAGACATACTAAATGTAGTAGAATCACTGCAGTGTATCCAAGCAAAAGGGAGTTTTTAGTTAGGTAAAAATAGGAAACTGGAAGCCTTTGCAGAACTTTTAGCTAGGCGTATATGCTGGGTGTGATTTTAAGGAACTTTGCCTTATAGTCAAGGTATACTAATGCAAAGATGAATGGGGAACCACAGTACCCAATTAGAAGCCTGTGAAATTGACAGAGTAAAACCAAGAAAGATAAAATAAAAGAACCAGCTCTGAATGCTCTTTGGAAACTAATAAGTATTCTTGCATTTCTCTAAGAAGTAGATAAAAATGGATTAAATAAAAATAATTCCCAAGTTTGGAGTTAGTGGATTACAGCCATTGTTGTTGTTGTTAAGTGCCATCGAGTCGTTTCCGACTCATAGCGACCCCATGCACAGCAGAATGAAACACTGCCCAATCTCCCGCCAGCCCCACAATCCCTGCTATACCTGAGCCCATCATTGCAACCACCATGTCAATCCATCTCATTGAAGGCCTCCCCCTCTTTTGTCGACCCTCCACCCTACCAAGTATGACATCCTTCTCCAGGGAATGGTCCCTTCT
>NW_006922216.1:1079811-1094060 GCF_000298275.1 Orycteropus afer afer | reverse complement strand
ATCCCCTTTCTCCTGCTCTTCCGGCCTGCTACTCTGGGCGGGCCTGAGTTGCCTCTCCTCACCTAATCCCTTCAGCTGACTGCTCTTCTCTCTGGCTTCCTGGCTTATAATCCCCTTTCTCCTGCTCTTCCCGCTTGCTACTTCGGGCGTCACTGAGTTGTCTCTTCTCACCTGTAACCCTGGGGCTGATTATAGCCATACTATTAAAATAATCAGGAGAAATTGAAAGAAGAGTTGAGTGACAAAGAATTCCAGAGGAAATTTAGTCCAAAGTTATTTCAGTATAACATCTATAAGAAATATTTTCTCCTTTCTAACTTTACTGTGTCAGATTTTTACCCTTTCACCATACTTATTCAATTTGCATGCTGAGCAAATAATCTGAGAAGCCATACTGTATGAAGAAAAATGCAGCATGACGATTGGAGAAAGACTCATTAACAACCTGTAATATGCAGATGACACAAGCTAACTTGCTGTAAGTGAAGATGACTTGAAACACTTACTGATGAAGATTAATGGCTACAGTATGCAGTATGAATTACACCACAACATAAAGAAAACAAAAATCCCTATAACTGGACCAATAAGCAGTATCATGATAAATGGGGAAAAGATTGCAGTTGTCAAAGATTAAATTTTACTTTGATCCACAATCAATTCACATGGAGGCAGCAATCAAGAAATCAGATATTGTATTGCACTGGGAAGATCTGCTAAAAAAAGACTTCTTTAAAGTGTTGAAGAGCAAAGATGTCACTTTGAAGACTAAGGTGTACCTGACCCAACCTATGATATTTTCAATAAGGTCATATGCATGTAAAAGCTAGACAGTGAAGACCAAAGAAGAGCTGATGCCTCTGAATTGTGATGATGGCAAAGAATATTGAAAATACCATGGACTGCCAGAAGAACAAACAAATTGGTCCTGGAAGAAGTACAGCCAGAATGCTCCCTGAAAGCAAAAATGGCCAGACTTCATGTGACCTATGTTGGTAATGTTGTTAGAAGAGACCATTTCCTGGAGAAAGATATCATGCTTGGTGCAGTAGAGGGTCAGAGAAGAAGAGGAAGTCCCTCAGTGAGATGGATTGACCAAGTGGCTGCAATGATGTTCTTAAACATAGCAAGGATTAGGAGGATGGTACAGGACTGGGTAGTCTGTGGTACATAGGTTCACTATGAGCTGGAGCTGACTCGAAGGCATCTAACAACAACAACTTTACTGACATGTAACTTATTATATTTACAAAGCCATGTGTCTTATATGTGGATTATTGTTGTTGTTGTCAATTGCTTTCTTTTTGGCCCTGTTTCATGGTACCTCACATACAGTGGGATGAAATTCTGCTAGCTCCTGCAAATTCCTATGATTGGTTGTGGGTTGGCTATTTCTAATCTAAAGGGTTTTCATTGGTTGACTTTCAGTAGTAGATCACCAGGCCTTTTTTCCTAATGCATTTCAGTCTAGAAGTCCCACTGAAACCTGTTTGGCATCATATAAAAATGGAAACCTCCATTGACAGACTGGTTATGGCAGCAGATGAGATGCATTGACTGGGAATCACACTTAAGTTTACTTCATGGAAGTTGAAAATTATGCCAATGAACCACCACTGTGCCCCATTGTGGGATTGCTATTGTTGTTGTTAGGTGCTGTTGAGAGGGTTCCAACTCAGAGAGACCCCATGTACAACAGAACAAACCAATGCCAAGTCCTGCCCCAGCCTGACAATTCTTGCTATACCTTAACTCATCTTTGCAGCCACTGTGTCAATCCCTCTTGTTGAGGGCCTTCCCCTTATTTGCTGACACTCCACTTTACCAAGCATGATTTCCTTCTCCAGGGAATGGTCTCTTCTTACAACATGACCAAAATAAGTGAGACGAAGTCTGATCATTCTCACTTCCAAGGAACATTTCAGCTCCACTTCTTCTAGGACAGATTTGTTAGTTCTTTTGGTAGTCCAAAAGAAGCTCTGGTAGTATAGTGCCTAAGGCACTTGATTGCTAACCATAGGCTGGTGGTTCAAACCCATCAGCCAGTCCTCAGAAGGAAGATTGGGCAATCTACGTCTGTAGTGATACCACCTTGTAAACCCAAAGAGGGCTCGCTATGAGTCGGGTCCAACCTGAAGGCACATAACAGCAACTACAACAATTTGTCAGTCCATGGTACTTTGAGTATTCTTCTACAATACCTCAACTCAAAAGCATCAACTCTTCTTCTGTCTTCGTGATTCATTGTCCAACTTTCACATGTATATGAGACAATTGAAAACACCATGTCTTGGGGTAAGCACACTTTAATCTTCAAAGAGACATCTTTGATCTTCAGCACTTTAAAGAGGTCTTTTGCAACAGATTTGCCCAATGCAATTAGTTGTCTGATTTTTTGATTGCTGCCTACCTTGGTGTTGATTGTGGAAACTAGTAATATGAAATCTTGGATTACTTCAATCTTTTCTCCATTTATTATGATGCTGCTTATTGGTCCAAATGTGAGGATTTTTGTTTTATTTATGCTGAAGTGTAATCCGTACTGCAGACCATAGTCTTTAATCTTTATCAGTAAGTGCTTCAAGTCATCTTCACTTTCAGAAAGCAAGGTTATGTAGTGTATGTATCACAGGTTATTAATGCATCTTCCTTCAATCTTGATGTCCTGTTCTTCTTCATATAGTCCAGCTTCTCACATTATTTTTTCACCATACAGACTGAATAAGTATGGTGAAATTATATAGCCATGAAACACTCCTTTCTTGATTTTAAACCAGGCAGCATCCCCTTGTTCTGATTGAATGACAGCCTCTCGGTCTATGTACAGATTCCTCATGAGCACAATTAATTGATCTGGAATTTTAATTCTTCTCAATTTTATCCATAGTTTGGTATGATGCACATGGTTGAATGCTTTTGCGTAGTCAATAAAACACAGCTAAACATCTCCCTGGTTCTCTTTGCTTTCAGTTAAGATCCATCTGCCATCAGCAATGATATCCCTCCCATGTCCTCTTCTGAATCCAACTTGCTTTTCTGGAAGTTTCCTGTCAACATACTGCTACAAACATTTTTAAATTATCTTCAGCAAGATTTTACTTTAGTCTGATATTAATGATATTATTTGATAATTTCCACATTCTGTTGGATCACCTTCCTTTGGAATGGGTACATATTTGGATTTCCTCCAGTCAGTTGGCCAAGTAGCTGTCTTCCAAATTTCTTGGCATAACTGAGTTAGTGCCTGTAGCACGGCATCTGTTTGTTGAAACATCTCAGTGGATATTCCATCAATTTCTGGTGCCTTGTTTTTCACCAGTTCCTTCAATGCAAGATTTTCTTCCTTCAACTCCATTGGTTCTTGATCTTATGTCTGAAACAGATGAACATCAGCCATTTCTTTTTGATACAGTAACTCTGTGTATCCCTTCCATTTTCTTTTGATGTTTCCTGCATCATTCAATAATTTATCCATAGAGTCTTTCAATATTGCAACTTGAGGCTTGAATTTTTTCTTCAGTCCTTGCAACTTGAGAAATGCCATGTAAGTTTTTCCCTTTTGGATTTCTAACTTCAGGTGTTTGCACATTTTTGTGTGCATATGTGTGTTTTAGGTGCAAATTTACAAGCAGAATTTGTTTTACATTCAACATTTCATGTACATATTGCTTTCACTTCCCAATTACCATCCCCAACCCTAACCCACTCTCCTCCTCTTCCTTCCCAGTAGCGCACCTCATGCCCTTCATAGTTATGCACTCCAGTGTGTTCTGCATTTCCTCCATGTGAATGTTGCCTCTTTGGTGCCCCGTGGTCCACTACTACAAGGGATGTACCTCTGTAGAGTATGTGGGTGTGTTACCTTAGGTTGAGTGGTCTGCGTGTATGTCTTATTTACTATTCGGCTGAGAGCCACCTGACTTGTCTCCTGGAGCTGTTCTTTGAAATCTGTTCAGCTCTTTTATCTTGTCATTGCTTCCATTTGCTTTAGCTAGTCTCTGTTCAAGAGCAAGTGTCAGAGTCTCCTCTGAGATCCATTTTGGTCTTTACTTCCTTTCCTGTCTTTTTAATGACTTTTGCTTTCTTCATGGATGATGTTCATGATGTCAACCCACAATTCATGTGGTTTTTGGTCATTGGTATTCAATGTGTGAAATCTATTCTTCAGATGGTCCCAAAATTCAGGTGAGATATCATCAAGATTGTATGTTGGCTCTCACACACTTGTTTTAATTGTCGTCAGCTTTAACTTGAACTTGCCTATGAGCAATTGATTGTCTGTTCCACAATCAACTCCTGGCCTTGTTTTAGCTGAAGGTACTGAGTTTCTCCATTCCCTCTTTCCACAGATGAGTTGATCTGATTCCTGTGTATTCCATCTTATGAAGTTCATGTTTATAGTTGCTGTTTATGCTGCTGAAAAATGGCATTTGCAATGAACAAGTCATTGGTCTTGGAATATTCTATCATGCGATTGTCAAGGGTTTCATTTCACTTGTACCCACAATCAATACCCATAGAGCAGCAGTCAAATCAAATGACTTATTGCACTGTGTAAATCTGCTGCAGAAGATCTGTTAAAAAACAAAGATGTCTTTTTCAAAGCTAAGGTGCATGACCTAACCTACTGTGTTTTCAATGTTCTCATATTCATGTGGAAGCTGGACAATGACAAAAGAAGTAAACTTGAAGCATTTGAATTGTTGTGTTGGCAAAGAATAATGAGTATAGCACAGACTGACGAGTAAGGAACAAATCTGTCTTGGATGAAGGACAGCCAGAATGTTCCTTAGAAGTGAAAATGGCCAGACATTGTCTTTTGTACTTCAATCATACTATCAGAGGGACCAGTTCCTGTAGAAGGATAGTATGCTTGATAAAATAGAGGGTCAGCAACAAAAGGGGAAGACTCTCCAGGAGATGAATGAACACATTTACTGCAATGATGAGCTCAAGTATAGCAATGATTATTAGGATGACCCAAAACCTAGCCTGTTTCATTCTGTTGAATGTGGGATTGCTATGAATAGAAGTCTACTCAATGCCACCTGACAACAGAAACATAAACTATTTAGATTTTTTCTTAGGAACAAAGATGCACTGTATATTATGTATATAATAAGATATGAATAAACAAATACATTCATATGACTTAAAAAAAATGTTTACTTTACCAAGTAATCAAAAATGGGATACCCACTGCCATTGAGTCGGATCCAACTTATAGCGACCTCTCCTTGGGTTTCCAAGGCAGTATCACTATGGAGGTAGATTGTCCAACCTTCCTTCCAAGGAGTGGCTGGTGGGTTTGAACCACCAGTCTTCTGGTTAATAGTCAAATGCCTTAGGCACTACACCACCAGAGCTCCTCAAAATGAGATTGTCTCTCTCTCTTCCCCCACCCTTTGGTATGGATTATATATATTTTGTAATTTGTAACTGCCAAAGACACAAGAAAACAACTTTGTAGAATTCCAGGTGGTGGCCCTAGCCAAACACCTGAAGATGTTATGATGCATGGTTTACACCTGTATACAAGAATATCATTCCTGTGATGTCTGTTTCACTCTTAGAATGGTAGATCCAAGATTTTTGTTAAATTTGATCAGAATAGGTAAAGTATTTTCTCTTCATGTCTTACAAAAATCTCACAACATCCTTCCTTCTAGAATTGGAAAGGCAACAACTGGTTTTGTGTTTCAAATAGTTGATTATATTTGGGCTAATCATAAAGATTGACCTGTACCAGCCAAAGTGTAATGTCATTCTGATCTGACAATACAAGCACGGTGCTTAATAACACTAACTAGCATTTGTTCAGTACCGACTGTATGTGCAGCGTTGTGTTCATAATCTCATTTAATCTTCAAAAATATTTTATAAACCAGTGAATGTTTTAAACCTTCAAAAAGAGACAGAGAGAGAAAGACAATTAAGGAAGTGAATTAGTTTCCAATTGCAACACAGATTTTAAAATAACAAAAACTAGACCTTAAGCGATGGTGGGTAAGATCCTCCTTCACATTCTACTGCCCTTGTGACTGATCACTTCCATAAGGATTCCTTTCCTTTTTGAGTCCTTACCATTTTTGTTTTTCAATTCCTCCACTCTCCCAGTACACTCTTAATTAGATTAAAAAAAAAAAAAAAAAAACCTCACTGCCCTGGAGTAGGGTCTGACTCATAGCGACCCCTCCTTGGGTTTCTGAGGTGGTATCACTACACAGTAGATTGCCCAATCTTCCCTCCAAGGAGTGGCTAGTGAGTTTGAACCACCAGCCTTCTGGTTAGCAGTCAAATGCCTTAGGTGCTATACCACTAGAGCTCCTCCTATTTAGATAGCACTCTTAAAATAGAAAGACCTCCTGTCTCAAATACTTTCAACCAAGAAAGCATATACTGACTAGCAAAGTTTAGCTTTCTGAAAGCTACTAGATGTTCTTGAGAGAAACAGACTTTAAAACATTGCAGCATTGCATTGTAGCCAAAACTAAGATAACAGCAGAGTTAGATTACTAAAACACATTTCATTAGCAGGGATATAAAATACATCATGGAGATTTATACAGGCTCTTTCTCAGCAATCAGGAAATTATATTTCCTTGCTTAGAACAGTTACAACAAGTGATAAGATTATTTTTGCTCACTGCCCCACTCTTCCTTTGTTGTTCACATTCAGTATTAGCTGGAATCAGGTAAATTCATCTGATATCAAAGCCAGGGTGAATATAGTTGAGTTTTCTATCATTTTTTTTTTTTTTCAGTTAATTTTTAAGGGTTCTATGAATTACCTCTAGACCTATCTTTGCCTTTTATAGCTTTGGGAATTAATACATTTTTATTGTGCTACATGTTATATCTTTCTGACATGCTTTAGCCTTTTATAGAATAGAGAGGATTGTACATTACAATATCTATAATATATGCTGACCCTGAGCAAGGCAGCACACTCTGCTATAAGATTAGAACCATAAGCATTCTGGGAAGAATCCTGGATAACATGTGGGTATCAAAATAACATGATCTTTCTGAATAAAGTTTCTCTATTAAATCAAGTAAAGTAGAATTGGTCATGTGGATGCATCATCTAGTCTTCCAGTCAAAAGGACAGGACAAGCAGCCAATACAAAGGCAACCTGTCTGGAGAATCTGTTGATGGCTTTTTTTTGTGTATATATGCCCTATTTATTTAATTAGTTCTTCCTTTCATTTCCTTTTTGATTTCTAGAAACTTTTAGCACCTTGAGCAACTTTATGTTTCCAAGACATGGGCAGCACTTTTGAATATTGAGATGAGTATCTTCCAAACAACTTTAGAGCTAGTGCTGGATCAGAAGCTTTAAAATCTGAGAAAAAGAAATGAAATATTAAACCAAGATCACTTTTTTGCCAAAATTCAGATGCAAAAATTTGATGAGCAGTTAAAACAATGTCAGAACCTCCTCAACAACCCTCCTTAAAGGTAGATAATTAATTTTAAAAATGAAATTGAATGCCAAAATCTTTTCAGAACCAATACAACATTGACAAGAATAACACCTCATTTTCCTATTGGAATACTGACAATTGAAATTAACAAATGCAATAAAACAATAATGCAAATAATCAAGAAATCCAATTTAACCTGTGTATATAAGTATAAAATGTCATTCATTAGGAACATAAAGCTAGAAAAACCAAAACTAATTTTGTATGTGACAGTTGTTCATACCTATTTTTATTAATATATATTTTTAAAAAGTTCCCAACAACTATATTCTGACTCATAGCAACCCTATAGGTCAGAGTGGAACTGCCCCATAAGGTACCCAAGGCTGTTATCTTTACAGTAGTAGATTGGAACATCTTTGTCCTACAGAGAGAGTGGTGGTATCAAACAACCAACCTTTCCATTAGGAACCAAGCATTAGTCACTGTGCCACCAGGGCTCATTTTGATAATACAGGAAACAGAAATATCATGTAAGAATAGAGTAAGTATTATAATTTAGGAATTATTAGAATTGTCTTACCAGTATTTCGTTTTGGACAAGAGAACAGTTGTTATTGTTATTAGGTGCCTTTGAGTCAGTTCCAACTAATAGAGAGCCTATACAAAAGAAAGGTCATTGAAAAAAAAAAAAAAAAAACAGGAAAGCAAGAAAATACCAAAATGAATCTCAGAAGAGACTCTGAACCTTGCTCTTGAATGGAGAGAGTAGCTAAAGCAAATGGAAGAAACAACAAGATAAAAGAGCATAACAGAAGACTTCAAAGAGCAGCTCCAGAAGACAAAGCAGTTATTATAATGAAATGTGCAAAGACCTGGAGTTAGAAAACCAAAAGGGAAGGACACACTCAGCATTTCTCCAGCTGAAAAAACTGAAGAAAAACATCAAGCCTTGAGTTGCAATATTGAGTGATTTTATGGGCAAAATATTGAATGATGCAGGAACCATAAAGACAACATGGAAGGAAAACAGAGTCACTGTACCAAAAAGAACTGGTTGATGTTCATCTATTTCAGAATGTGGCATATGATCAAGAACCAATGGTATTGAAGGAAAAAATTGAAGCTGCACTGAAGGAATTGGCAAAAAACAGGGCTCCAGGAATTGATGAAATACCAACTAGATGTTTCAACAAATGGATGCCATGCTATAGGTACTTACTTGTCTATGCCAAGAAATTTGAAAAACAGTTACCTGGCCAATTGACTGGAAGAGATTCATATTTGTGCCCATCACAAAGAAAAGTGACCCAACAGAATGTAGAAATCATCGAACATTATTATTAATATCACATGCAAGTAAAATCTTGTTAAGGGATAATTCAAAAAAAATCTACAGCAGTATATCCACAGGGAACTTCCAAAAATGCAAGCTGGATTCAGAAGAGGACGTGGAAGAAGAGATATCACTTTTGATGTCAGATGGATCTTGGCTGAAAGCAAAGAATACCAGAAAGATGTTTACTTGTGTTTTATGGACTATGCAAAAACATTTGACTGTGTAGATCATAATAAATTATGGACAGCATTGAGGAGAATGAGGTTCCAGAACACTTACTTGTCCTCATGTGGAATCTGTATATAGACCAAGAGGCTGTCATTTGAATAGAAAAAGGGGAAACTGCAGTCTTTAAAATCAAGAAGTTAGTGTGTGAAGGTTGTATCCGTTCATCACACCTATTCAATCTCTATGCTGAGCAAATAATCCAAGAAGATGGACTATATGAAGAAGAACAGGATATTGGGATTGGAGGAAGACTGTTTAACAACATTGTGATATGCACACAACACAACCTTGCTTGATGAAAGTGAAGATGACTTGAAGCACTTACTGATGAAGACTAAAAACTAGAGTCTGCAGTATTGATTATATCTCAACATAAAGAAAAAGAATATCCTCACAACGGGACCAATAATCCTCACAAGTGCATCACAATAAATGGAGAAAAGATGGATATTGTCCAAGATTTCATATTACTTCTTTCCACAATCAATACCAATGGAAGTAGGAGTCAAGAAATCTTAAGGCATTTAACTGATAATCAGAAGGTTGGCAGTTCAAACCCATTAGGCACTCTGTGGAAGGAAGACTGGGCAACCTACTTCCATAAAGATTTACTACCTCAGAAACACAAAGGGAGTCACTATGAGACAGAATCTACTCAATAGCAGTAAGTTTTTTGTTTTGTTTTGTTTTGTTTTAATTGCCCTGGGCAAATCTGCTTCAAAAGGACCTCTTTAAAGTGCTGAAGATCAAATGTCTCTTTGAAGAACACCCAGGTCATGGTGTTTTCAACCACCTCATGTCCATGTGAAAGCTGGACAATGAATAAGGGAGACCAAAGAAGAACTGATTCTTTTGCGTTATGGTGTTAGTGAAGAATATTGAAAGTACCATGGACTGCTAGAAGAACTAACACATCTGTCTTGGAAGAAGTGCAACTGAAATGCTCCTTGGAAGGAAGAATGGCCAGACTCCCTCTCACCTACTGTGGTCATGTTGTCAGAAGGGACCAGTGTCTGGAGAAGGATATCATGCTTGGAAAAGTGGAGGGTCAGTGAAAAGGGGGAAGGCCCTCAACAAGATGGATTGACACAGTGGCTACAATCATAGGCTCAGATATAGCAGGGATTGTGAGGCTAGTACAGGACTGGACAGTGATTTGTTCTGTTGGGCATGGGCTCTCTATGAGTTGGAGCCAACTTGATGGCATCTACCAATAATAACAACAACATGAAAGAAGGAAATGCTGCCCAGTTCTGTGCCTTCCTCCAAATCATTGCTATATTTTAGCCTACTGTTTGAGCCACTGTGTCAATCCATCCCATTAAGGATCTTCCTCTTTTTCACTGACTGTATATTTTACAAAAAATGATGTCCTTCTCAGAGAGTCATCTCTCCTAATAGCATGTCCAAAGTAAGATGAAATCTCACAATCATTGCTTCTAAGGAGGATTCTGGATGTACTTCTTCCAACACAGATTTGTTTGTTGTTGTTATTAGGTGCTGTCGCATCATCTCTGACTCATAGTGGCCCTATGCACATCACAATGAAGCAATGCCTGGTCCTTTGCCAGCTCTATGATCCTTGCTATACTTGAGCCCATCACCAAAGCCACTGTGACAATCTGTCTGGTTGAGGGCTTTCCCTTCTTTTGTCCAAACTCCACCTTAGCAAGCATGACATCCTTCTCCAGGGAACGGTCCCTTCTGACAACATGACCAAAGTAGGTGAGACAAAATATGGCCATTCTTGCTTCCAAGGAGCATTCCCACTGCACTTCCTCCAAGACAGATATGTTCGTTCTTTTAGCAGTCCATGGTACTTTCAGCATTCTTCGCCAGCACCACAACTCAAAAGCATCAACTCTTCTTTGGTCTTCCTTATTCATTATCCAGCTCTCACTTGCATATGAAGCTATTGAAAATATCATGGCTTGTGTCAGGGACACCTAAGTCCTCAAGGAGACATGTTTGCTCCTCAGCACTTGAAAGAGGTCCTTCGCAACCAATTTGTCCAGTGCTATACACTGTCTAATGTCCTGATTGCTGCTTCCATTGGAGTCGATTGTAGAACGAAGCAATGTGAAGTCTTTAATAACTTCAGTCTTTTCTCCATTTATCATGATGCTGCTTATAGGTTCAGTTGTGAGGATTTTTGTTTTCTTTATATTGAGATGTAATCCACACTGCATACTGTGATCTTCAATCTTCAACAGTAAGTGCTTCAAGCCATCCTTACTTTCAGCAAACAAAGTTGTGTCGTCAGCATATTGCAGGTTGTTAATTATTCTTCCTCCAATCCTGATGCCACATCCTTCTTTATGTAGTACAGTTTCTCGAATTATTTGCTCTGCATATGGATTGAATAAGTATGAACCCTGATGCACTCCCTTCTTGATTTTAAGCCATGCATTGTCTCCTTGTTCTGTTTGAATGACAGCCTCCTGGTTTATATACAGGTTTGTCATGAGTACAATTAAGTTCTGGAATTCCCATTCTTCTCAATGTTATCCATAATTTGTTATGATCCACAAAATCAAATGATTTTGCATAGTAAAGAAAAAAAAAAAAACAAGTAAACATCTTCCTTGTATTCTTTGCTTTGAGCCAAGATCCATCTTGTTCTCGCAGGCCAAGGCATATTTAATATTTTTCATTATTGCCATAATTCAAAGACATCCATTCTATTTTACTCTCCTTACTCATTTTCCAGCTTGTGCATGCATGGGTCTATTAAAAATGCCATGACTTGAGTCAGGTACACCTTATTCCTCAAAGTAACATCTTTTGCTTTTTATACTTTCAGGAGGTCTTTGGCAGCAGATTTGCCCAATGCGACGTCAGCTGATTTCTTGACTATTGTTTCCATGGGTACTGATTGTGAATCCAAGTAAAATGAAAATTTGATAATTTCAGTCTTTTTACTCCATTTATCATGATGTTGCTTATTGGTTCAATTGTGAGGTTATTTGTTTTCATGTTGATGGGTAATCCAGATTGAATGCTGTGGTCTTTGAACTTCATCAGTAAGTGCTTCGAATCCTCTTTGCTTTCACCAGACAAGGTTGTATCATCTGCATTTCAGAGAGTTAAGGAGTCTTCCTCCAATCTGAATACTTCATATTTGATCATATACTCCAGCTTCTTAGAGCAAATGCTCAGCATACAGATTGTGTAAGTATGGTGAAAGGATAGAACCCTGACACACACCCTTCCTTACTTTAAAACCATGCAATATATCCTTCTTCCTTTTGATCAAATGCCTCTTGGTTTAAATACAGGTACCTTATGAGCAAAATTAAATATTCTGGTTCTGGAATTCCCATGTTTTGCAATGTAATCTATAATCTGTTATGTTCTACAGAGTTGAATATCGTTGCATAGTCAGTAATTCACAGGTAAATATCTTTCTGGTAGCCTCTGTTTTCACTCAAGATCCATCTGACATAAGCAATGATATCCATGATTCCCCATATTCTTTTACATCTGGCTTGAATTTCTGGTAGTTTCCTGTCCATGTACTGCTGCAATTTTGAATTACCTTCATAAAAATTTTATTTGTATATGATATTGCTTAATAATTTCCATATTCTTTAGAATGAGTACAAATATGGATCTCTTCAGTTGGTTGGCCAGATAGCTGTCTTCTAAATTTCTTGGCATAGATAAGTGAGTCTTACACCACCACATCCTTGTGTCAAAACATCTCAATTGGTATTCCTTTCATTCCAGGAGTCTCGTTTTTCAATGCTTCAGTACAGCTTGGACTTTTTCATTCAAGGCTATCAGTTCTTGCTCATATGCTGTCTGCTGAAATGGTTGAATACTGAAAAATTATTTTTGGTTCAGTGACTCTGTATTCTTTCCATCTTCTTTTGGTTCTTCCTACAATGTTTGATATTTAGCCTATTTTTTAATTTTTAATTTTTTAATGTTGAAACCCAAGGCTTGAATTTCTTCTTTAGTTTTTTCACTTTGGGAAATGCTGAGATTATTCTATTCTGTTTTTCTAACTCAAAGCCTTTGAAATTTTGTTATAATACTTTTCTTTGTCTCCTCAAAGCCTCTCTTTTAAATCCTCTATTCAGCTCATTCACTTTAACTACTAAATGTTCAAGATCAAGTTTCAGAGTCTCTTTTGACATCCATTTTGATCTTTTCTTTCTTTCCTATCTTTTTAAAGATCTTTTGCTTTCTTCATATATGATGTCCTTAATGTCGTCCAACAACTCATCCAGTCATTAGTCCTCAATGCATCAAATGGATTCTTGTGATAATCTCTGAATTCAAATGGCATATTTTCAAGGTCATACTGTAAAATTATTTTAATTTTCTTCAGCTTCAACTTGAACTTTCATATGAGCAATTGGTGGTCTGTTCCACAGTCAGCCCTGGCCTTGTTTTAGCTGATGATATTGAACTTCTCTATTATCTCTTGCCACAGATATAATCAATTTGATTTCTGTGTATTTTATTGGTGAGGGCCATGTGTATAATCAAAATGTATGTTGTTGAAGTATTTCCAATGAGTAGATTGTTGGTCTTGAGCTATCATTGCTATCACTAGGTTCATATTTTCCAACTACTGATTCTTCTTGTTCTCATCACTTGCATTCCAATCACCAGTAATTATTGAGCATCTTGATTACATGTTTGATTCATGTTAGACTGCAGAAGTTGGTAAAAATCTTCAATGTCTTCATCTTTGGCTTTAGTGTTTGGTGCATAAATTCAAATAGTAGTTGTTTTAACTGGTCTTCCTTGCAGAAAATGGTTGTTGTTCTTTTAGTGCCATCAAGTCAGTTCTGACTCACAGAGACCTCATCTACAACAGAATGCACACTCAGTGAGAAACCATGACATTATCTATTATTTCTCTCTGAATCTTATCTCTCACATTTAATTAATCAAAAATTGCCATCAGTTTTTAGTTATCACTCATGAATATTTCTTGAATTCTTTTATATCCATAATCATTGATACTTCCTTAGTCTTATCTTGGATTGTGAAAGCAACTTTCTAACTGTCCCCCAGTCTCATATCCTGTCCACATCAGATGCATTCTTCACCCTCCATCTAGAGTGATCTTTATGAAGTGTAAGTCTGGCCATTGATTACTTCAGCAATTCCTCTAAATTTTAGGATACTAGGTAGCATAGTGGCTAAGACACTTGACTGCTAACCAGAAGGCTGGCGGTTCAAACCCACCAGCCACTCCTCGGAAGGAAGATGGGGCAATCTACTTCCGTAGTGATAC
>NW_006922216.1:1068075-1079131 GCF_000298275.1 Orycteropus afer afer | reverse complement strand
CCTTGGGTTTCCAAGGCAGTATCACTACGGAAGTAGGATTGCCCAACCTTCCTTCCGAGGAGTGGCTGGTGGGTTTGAACCGCCAGCCTTCTGATGAGCAGTCAAGTGCCTTAGGCACTATGCTACCAGAGCTCCTAATCTCTAGTCTTACAAAAATGAGAATATGATGAATTAATCCATATCAATAACAACAGAGGAACTGACCAAATAGATTATGACAATAAAGAGTAGCTCAGGCATCTTCCCAACCTACCTAATTTATAATTTAAGAGAAAGATAGTAAGTGAGAACAGCCATATTAAATATTTTTTCTCAATGGCATCTGGGCATTGTGTTGCTCTAACTACAGCTCATATAATGGCCAATTATATTAAAATATCTCTAGTTGTAATATAAAAAGTAGAGAAACCAGTTTGACAATAAAAGTGAAAAATTTTAGGCTGATAATTGGATTACAAAGGAATTCTGTTTCATTATAGCAGCAGAATAATATTTGGAAATGTTCATTTTTCCCATACCTCAACTACCAAAAAGTACGCATACCAGTGATCTTTCCTAAGTTGCTTTGTATAAATTCCTAAACTACCTATTAAGTTAAAACAAAAAGAAACAATAATAAATGAACAAAAAAGTCTTTAAGAATTCCATCTGTCTGGTTTCTGCCTAAAGTACTTTTACAATGTACTAATGTGACCCTACTATAAATATATAATAAGCAACCGAAGCCAGAAATAAACTGCCTTCTTATGATATTCTGATAAATACTTATTTCAAAGGGGTTTGTGTTGGCAGTTCAAGGTGTTATGATATCTCCGTAAGTCTTTTTTTTTCCCCTTTTATTTGAAAAAGAAACAAGCCATACAGAGTTCATTTGTTTGTTTCTTTGTTTTTATTATGTCAAGTGTTGTTAACTTCATAGGCTCCTGTTTAAGGGGCACTTGCTTAAATTTTTATGGATTGGAGCTATCTTTACTATTCCTAGAAGCAATAATGTGAATCTGTCAGTTGGTTTCTTCTGCTTGTGTATAAATTGTATGTACATTATCTCTGCAGACTAATGAATCAACACTCCTTATTTTGCAGAGTATTTTTTCCACACAGTTTCAGGCACTAGGATTATATAACAAGTGTTCATGGAAAGCCTTAAATGAAGGTGAAAGATTGCAAATCATAGAGATGTAGGATAGATGATCTGCCATGGCTAGTTAGGAAAGGCCATTGTAATCCTGATTATGGTAGATTTTTTTTTTTTTTTTTTTTTTTTTTTTATGTAGCAATTAGCATTTTGTGAAAGAGTTTGGAAAGATAGAGATATCACAATTGGAAACTCATTGAACCTTAGTAAGATCAACTCCTAAGCACTTTTACTTCAGTATCCATACTATTTTTTAAATATATATTTTATGCTATTATATTTCACTATTAAAGTAAGAAAAGCCTAGTGATCTATTTCTGAAAACCAGCCAATGAAACCCCTGTGGAGTACAGTGGTCTGACCTGCAACCCAATCCTGGGAAACTCACAAGACTGGACAACGTTTCCTTCCATTGTGTATGGGGTCTCTCTGTGAGTCAGGACCGACTAATTGGCAGCTAACAACATTAAAACCAACTAAATAATTGCTAACATGCTACAGACTTAATAACTTCTCTATAGAATAGTTATTGAAGGCAATTGAAGTTCCATAAGGAAGTAAATCAGCAAGTCACAAAACTGAAGAGGAACAGAGTGATATTTTAATTTGATTAAATGCTTCACTTGAAAAATAATAAAATGAAAATATAACAGGCAAATCATAATTTTGTTTCATATTTTTATGGGAATAGCTGAAGATGACCTTTAAAATCATGTTACTATTAAGGTCAAATATGAAACTATACTGAAATTAATGGTCATAGTTTTAACACAATGTGAAATAGTATGGAATCTACCTAAATTTGCCCTTTAACAAAAGCAATAAAATATTTGGATATTTATCAGAACTGTAAGCAAGACATATCCAGTCATAAGTCTATTGTTAAATATAATTTACTCGAATGAAATATTTTTAAGCATTCTAAGTAACAACCACAAATATCATTATCTTTTTTCTTAAATTCTCTGAGCTGATCAATTGGGTTACCTTGATAGACTCAATAGTATCTACTTGATTAAATATAAAAAACAATCATTTTTATTTGATTAATTATTACTTATATATTTATTGCTCTAATTGTGGTTTTTTTGTAGTCGTTGGTGTTAATGTGATGTCATAGATTTGACATCTACATTTCAAAACCAAAATCACATGCCTTTCAATTCTTAAGTTCAGTTACTTTAGTATTAGAATCAGCAGTGAGTTTGGTTTGGTTTTGTTTGTTTCATAGGAAGCTACACTTCCAATTATTTTGAAATTTTATTTTGTTTGTTTTACTTAAAATTTCATTGTGCTTAAATTTTAAGTAGACCATTTGATAAGTTTTGAAAAATGAGTATATCTAAGTGTTTTGGTCCTCTAAGTGCCACTCCAACAGAAAATGCCACAAGTGGATGGCTTTAATATTTTATCAGAGGTCAAAACAACACTGAAAATTAGATGCAAAGAGACAGGTGAGATTAGTAAATAGTTCTCACAAATCTAATATCCTTTCTAAATTAGAAAACATCATAATTTTAACCAGATTTTATAGTTGAGCTATATTTCTGCCCATCATTTCTAAATGTTAATTACCATCTTAATGATTCTTCATAAACACAGAGATAAAGTTGCATCATTTGCAAAGTGATTGCATCATTTTATACTCCCACCAAACATGAGATTCCAGTTGTCACATATTGAAATGTGGTGTGATCAGAATTAATTTTAGCATTTTGGTGGATATGTAGTGGATCTTATCATGGTGTTATTTTTTTGTTTCACTGAGGATTAATTAAATTAACTATGTTTTAACATCTTTATAATCCATTTGTACATATTATTTAGTAAAGTGTCTGTTAAATTATTTTGCCCCATTTTTATTGGTTGATGAAAACCTGATTTTCTGTGAGCAAAGATATTTAGCAATTATCTTTATAGTCAGAGCTCAAAATAAACTTGGTAATTAATAGTGATAGTGGGTGGTTAATACTACCTAATAAAAGAATTCCAACAAACATTAGCTTAGTAGTCTAATTCGTCTTTTGATACTAACCTTGGGTAGCTCCATTCATCCATCTATCTATCTATCTATCTATCTGTCTGTCTGTCTATCTATCAATTAATCTATCTATAAAATATTATCTCTGGGTTTTTAGCTTGCAGAATGAAATGAAATTATGAACCTGTGTACTCAATACCACCACTTTTAGAGTACTATTGAGGAATATTTCAGCATTATTTTGAATGGATTAAATGATAGGTGTTTTGGTTCTCTAGTGCTGCTCCAACAGGAATACTACAAGTGGGTGACTTTAACAAACAAGGATTTATTCTCTTACAGTTTGGGAGGCTAGAAATTTAAGTTTAAAGTGCCACTCTAGAGGCTGGGTGAAGGCCCCTCTATCTTGAGTTTCAGCTCTGCCTCTTATCCCCAGCCTACTGAAGTTTGAGACTTCTTTTAACTCAGGCAGCTGCTGGCTGCTGAGTCTGACAAACCTGAGGTCAAAAAGTAAAGTGGCATAGTCTCAAGATTATCAAGCAACATGGCAACACCTAGTTCAAATCCAGATCAGTAGGCAACACGGCAGGTTGCTGAATGAAGACTCAAGTAAATACAGGGTTCAAGCATGCCAAAAACTCAAGAACTTCCTTAAAGTATCTTCTTATGTACTGAAAGCAGATCATATTTCTAAAGCAGCTACTCAGCTGCTCACAGCAGATTCTACTAGGGAGTTGATAAGCAGTCTCATTGTGTACAATAACTACACCCATCTGCCAGCCACTCAAAACCAGACCCAGCCAAACTGACACATAACCTTAACTACCACAATAGGTAATATGAACATAAAAGAAAAATCACCATGAATTGAATGTAAAAGAAAAACCAAAAATTTGATACAAAAAAAAAAATCTAAATAAATCCAAATTTATAGTTTTGTAGAGTCAAAACAAATTAATGAAGAAGTTTATTAATCTAAAGAAGATTCTGTACCTATATTTCTTAATATGTGGGGGAAGGTTATAAGATTATAATCGGGAACATTTGACTTGAGAACCTAAACAAACTCTTTGAATCCTGCCTTCTAAAGCTTAACTGTAATTTCAAAGGGTTTGTGGATATATGGAAGCTCATCTAAGAGTCCCCTGGGCCCCATATTAAGAAATACTGTTTCGTAGGAGGGAGCTCGTGTGGCATAGTGCCTAAGGTATTTGACTGCTAACCAGAAGGCTGTGGTTCAAACCCACCAACTATTCCTTGAAGGAAGATTGGGTAATTTACTTCTGTAGAGATACTGCCTTGGAAACCCAAGGAAGGGTCGATATGAGCTGAAATGACTCAACAGCAGTGAATTTGGTTTGGTTTTGTTTCTTTCATAGGAAGCTAAATTTCCATGTATTTTAAAATTTTGTTTTATTTGCTTTAGCTAAGATTTCATTGTGTGTAAATTTTAAGTAGACCATTTGATAAGTTTTGAAAAATGAGTATACCTAAGTGTTTGGGACCACTGAGTGCCACTCCAACAGAAAATGCCACAAGTGGATGGCTTTAACAAACAGGGATTTACTCTAACTAGAGTTTAGGAGGCTAGAAATCTGAGTTCAAAGTGCCAGCTCTAGGGGCTGGGTAAAGACCCCACCAACCTTGGACTTCAGCTCTGCCTCTTGCTCCTCATCCATTGAAACTGGAGGCATCTCTTAACTCAGGCAGCCATTGGCTGCTGAGGCTGACAAGTCCAAGGTCCACATGTAAAATGGTACAGTCCAAAGATTATCAATCAACATGGCAGGCCACTAGTTCAAGTCCAGAAACCATCTCCAAATCAGTAGACAACATGACAGTCCACTTACTGATGATATGGCAAAATGAAGGATCCAAATGTGCCATGAAGCTCAAGACTGATCCCAAAGCTGCTTCTAATATACTGGAAGCAAACACATTCCCAAGGCAGCAACTTAGCTGTTCACAATACATAACACCATGGAGTTAGTTACCAGTCTCATGGTTGGGAATAACTACATCTAGCTGTCCAGCCACTCAAAACCAGGTTCAGTCAAGTTGACACATAACCTTAACTACCACACTCAAACCAAAACCAAACTTACTGCCATTAAGTCTATTCCAAGTCATAGCAACCCTCTTTGGGTTTCCAAGACAGTAAATCTTTACGGAAGTAGATTGCCCAATCTTCCTCCTGTGGAGTGGCTGGTGGGTTTGAACTATGAACCTTTTGGTTAGCAGTGAAATGCCTTAGGCACTATGCCTCAGAGATCCTTAACACCACACTAAGTAACTCCATCTCTTATCAAAATAGAGATTACAATCACTCTAGGACGTTTTTCTTTTCCAAAATGAATACCTGCCCCACTCCCTTCAGCCTCCTTCTAGAGACAACTAACTTCTGATTATGTTTTTAACATGTTAGTTTTGTCTGTAATAGAAATTCATATAAATGGAACCATGCAATAAGACCACTTTTATGTAAGGCTTCTTTCTCTCAACATAATGATTTTGAGTTTCACTATATTTTTCTCTGTATCATATTTATCTCGGTATCATCAATGTTTATATTGATGAACTGTGTTCCATTGTATGCATATGCCACAGTTTGTTTATGCATTCACCCACTAACCTGTTTCTAGATTTTGCTGATTATGAATAAAACTGTTATGACAATTCTTGTAGAAATTGTCGATTGGTTTGTTCTGTCTCTGTATGAATTGCACATAAATTATCTCCGTAGGTTAAAGTAGGTTTCATTTAAAAAATATATATATTAAAGAGTAGAATTGTTTGGTCAGAGAGAAGATGTGTATTTAAATTTATACTTATACTACCAGAATATTTTGCAAAGTGCTTGTATCATTTTACACTCTCTACAAACAGATGAGATTCCAGTCACTCAATTTCTCACTGATGTTTGCTATGGTCAGTCTTTTGAAGTTTAGCCAATCTGGTGTGTATGTAGTGCTTTCTCATCACGGTTTTATTTTTTTATTTCCCAGAAGATTGATTAAATTAAGCATAGTTAACATCTGTATAGTCCATTTGTACACATTATATGGTAAAATATTTGTTCAATTATTTTGCTCGTTTTTTATTGGTTATTTATTCCTTCTTTGTTGAATTTTGCTATTAGTATTGTTAGATGCCCTCAAGTTGGTTATCAGTGAGAACCAAAAACTGGTCTGACTGGAATGACACTAAAGAACAGAACAGACAACAGAACAAACCACTGCTAGGTCCTGTACCATCCTCACAATCATTACTATGCTTGATCACATCAATGCAGCTACTGTGTCAATCAATCTCCTTGAGGGTCTTTTTTGATGGCCCTCTACTTTGCCAAGCATGATGTCCTTCTCCAAGTTCTGATACTATGAACAAGCATGAGAGATGAAGTCTTTTCATCCTCACTTCTAAGGAGCATTCTAGAAGCACTTCTTCCAACAGAGATTTTTTTGTATTTCTGACTATATATTAATCTATATAAAACCAAAAAACCAAACTCACTGCCATCGAGTTGGTCCTGACACATAGAGACCTCTCCTTGGGTTTCCAAGACGATATCTCTACAGAAGTAGATTGCCCATATATTTCATGCTATATTCAATATTCTTCACCAACACCATAATTCAAACGCATCAATTTTGTTTCAGTCTTCCTTATTCATTGTTCAGGTTATGCATTCATATGAGGATATAAAAAATACCATGACTTGTGTCAGGTGTACCTTAGTCTTCAAAGTGACATTTTGCTCTTTAACATTTTAAAGAGGTCATTTGCAGCAGATTTCTCCAATGCAATGTGTTCTTTGATTTCTGGGTTGCTACTAACATGGGGGCTGGTTCTAGGGGTGTCATAGTGCCTAAGGTATTTGACTGCTAACCAGAAGACTAGCAGTTCAAACCCACCAACCACTCCTTGGAAGGAACACTAGGCAATCTACTTCTGTAGACATACCACCTTGAAAACCCAGGGATGGGTCATTATGAGTCAGAAACGACTTGAAGGCATTGAATTTGGACTAACAAGGGCATTGACTGTGGATCTTAGTAATGAAATCCTTGAGAACTTGATTATCATGATGTTGCTTATTTGTTCAGTTGTTAGGACTTTTTCTTTATGTTGAGCTCTAATCTATACTGTAGGCTGTGGTCTTTGATCTTCATCAGTGGGTGCTTCAAGTCCTCTTTGCTTTCAGTAAGCAAGGTTATGTCATCTGAGTATCACAGTTTGTTACTGAGTCTTTCTCCAATATTGATGCTGTGTTCTTCTTCATATAGTCTAGCTTGCCATATTATTTGTTCAACATACAGATTGAATAAGTATAATAAAAGGATATAATCCTGATGCACGACTTTTCTGATTTTAAACCATCCAGAATCCCCTTATTTGTTTGAACTACAGCATCTGATCTATATCCATGTTGCTCATGAGCATAATTAATTGTCGTGGAATTCCCATTATTTGGAATGTTACTCATAAGTTGTTATGATCCACA
Source organism: Orycteropus afer afer (assembly GCF_000298275.1). Lineage (NCBI taxonomy): Eukaryota > Metazoa > Chordata > Mammalia > Tubulidentata > Orycteropodidae > Orycteropus > Orycteropus afer. The sequence continues at coordinate 1,071,511 of NW_006922216.1, read as the reverse complement.
TAGTCGAATGTCTTTGCATAGTCAATAAAACACAAGTAAATATATTTCTAATATTCTCAGCTTTCATCTTACATCAACAATGATATGCCTCATTCCACATCCTTTTCTGAATCTGCTCAATTTCTGGCAGTTCCTTGTTCATGTACGGGTGCAACAGATTTTGAATTATTTTCACCAAATTTTACTAGAGTGTGATATTAATGATGTTGTTGTTGTTGTTGTTATGTGCCGTTGAGTCAAACCCGACTCATAGTGACCCCTCCTTGGGTTTCCGAGGCAGTATCACTACGGAAGTAGGATTGCCCAGCCTTCCTTCCGAGGAGTGGCTGGTGGGTTTGAATCGCCAGCCGTCTGGTTAGCAGGCAAGTGTCTTTGCCACTATGCTACCAGAGCTCCCGATAGTTTCTATAAATTTCTACATTCTGTTGAATCACCTTCCTTTCAAACTGGCACAAATATGGATCTTTTCCAGTCAGTTTGTCTGGTAGCTATCTTCCATACATCTTGGCATAGATGATTGAATGCATCCAGCATTGCATCTGTTTGTGGAAACATCTCAATTGGCATTGTGTTAATTCTTGGAAGCTTTTTTTTTTTTTTTCCCACCAATGTATAGTGTAGCTTGGACTTATTCCTTCAGTACCATTGATTCTTGGTCATATGCTACTTCCTGAAATGATGGAATTGTTTTTGGTACCATGATTCTGTGTATTTCTTCTGTCTTCTTTTGATGCTTCTTGTGTTGTTCATTATTTTGCCCATAGAATCCTTCAATGAGCCCTAACTCAAGGCTTGAAATTTTCCTTCATTTCTTTCGACTTGAGAAATACTGAGTGTGTTCTTCCTTTTTGGTTTTCTAACTCCAGGTCTTTGTACATTTAATCATAACACTTTACTCTGTCTTCTTGAGTCCTTTTTGAATTCTTTTATTCAGCTCTTTCATGTCACCATTTCTTCCATTCTCTTTAGGTACTCTGTGTTCAAAAGGAAGTTTCAGAGTCTCTTCTGATAGCGACTTTAGTTTTTCTTTCTTCTCTGTCTTTTTAATGATCTTTTGCTTTCTTCATGTATAATATCCTTCATGGCCTTGAACAACTCATCTGTCTTCAGTCTTTAGTGTTCAATGCATCAAATTTATTCTCACGATGGCCTGTAAATTCAGGTGAGTTATACTCAAGGTTGTATTTTGCCACACACACACACACACACACACACATACACACACACATATATCATATATGTATATATATATCCTGAATATAAATATTGTGGGTGGCACAGTGGTTAAAATGCTTGGCTGGTAACTGAAAGGCTTGATAGTCTGAACCCAATATCCACTCACAGAACAAAGATGTGGAAATCTACTTCTGTAAAGATTACCCCCTTGGAATCCTTACAGAACAGTGTTACACTGTCCTACAGGGTCACTAGGAGCACTGATTGATGGTGCATTGGTTAAATACTTGACTTCTACCTGAAAGGTTGCTGGTTTGAATTCACCACATCCTCCTTGGGAAAAAGATGTAAGAGTCTGTTATCACAAAGATTACAACCTTGGAAACCCTATGAGGCAGTTCTACTTTGCCCACTAGGACTGTTATGAGATGGAATTGACTTGACAACAATTATATACTGAATATCAGTCATTTTTAGCTGCGTGTTTTATAAATATTGCCTTCTACTCTATGGTGTGTCAATTCATATTCTAAATTGTATATTGTGATTAGCTGAAGTTTTAAATTTTCATGGATTTACTTTATCACAGTTTTCTTTTATAGTTAACCCCTTATTGTTTTGAGAAATCTTTGCCTACACTCAAGTCATAAAGATATTCCCTTGTGTTTTTCCTAATTTTATTGTTCTCACTTTTTTTGTATGTTTATTTAGGCCTATCATCCATCTTCAATTAATATATGTAATGTGAGGTAGCATTAAGCTTATTTATCTCCATATGTATATCTTGTTGTTCTAGAACCATTTGTTGAAAAGACTTTTCTTTCTGAATTGGATTCCTTTGTTGTCTTCATTAGAAGTTGACCAGGTAAATGTGGGTTTATCTCTGAACTTTCTAGTCTATGTACAGTGTCCACTCCTCAGAAGGAAGGTTGGGTAATCTACTTCTGTAGAAATACTGCCTCGGAAACCCAAGGAGGAGTCACTATGAGTCAGGGCCAACTCATGGCACATAACAACAACAACAACATCCTTATGTGAATATCACACCATCTTGATTATTGTGGCTGTATGATAAGCCTTGAGTTAAACTAGTGTTAGCTTTCAAATTTGTTCTTTTTCAAGATTTTTTTGGGGGATATTGTAAGCCTCCAGATCTTTCACATAAAATTCAGAGTCAGCATCTCAATTTTTACAAAAAGCCTTGTTGGAGTATGTTTGGGATTGTGTCAAATCTATAGATCAACTTGGAAAGTGTAATAACTCTTTTTACCAATATCTCTATCTAACTTTTGAAACATTAGTCATTAGAAATGCTATAACAACAAAGTCCCAGCTAGCATCAAACTGCAAGGCCACTGGATTCCATTTCATTTCTATTCTTTCTTCCTTTAATAATTCACTCACTGCTTTTCACTAGGTGGCATCTGATGGTGGATTAAGCCTAAAACAAATGCCAAGCAGAACCCTGGAATCAGTTGTTGTTGAGGTTTCCAGATAACATTTTTAAATAACTATTGGTTGAAGGCTGTGTTCTTTCCAAAAAAAATGTTCAATGCTCCTTGATTATATCTCCTGAGAGAGCAGTCAAATATATACATAAATATATTTTTCAGTTTTCACAATTTCATCTTATTTTTTACAGTTAAATTAAAAAAAAATTGCCATCTGAAATCTTTACAATTAGTGTTCCTTTCTATGTTATTCTTTAAGGAAGATTAACAGTTAACAAAATGGAAGGTAAAATTACTAATGGTTTAATTTCACTTAAAGAAGCAAACAGTACATTGCTGTTTGGATCAAAACATTACTATATGATCTCTTCCATAACTTTGTACCAAAAAAAATCTAATATTCGGTAATTTTACTATTATGCAAACTAAAAGAAAGGAACAAGGTGGTTTGCAAACATATTACCTTACAACTGTATTATTTATTTATGTTGGAGTCAGGAAGTACATTTTGCTGTTCTTATTTTTGATAATCAGCTTTTTCCTCAGGAAATTACTACTTAACAAACTATAACAAAAAAAAAAAAAAACCTGATTATATAATTTAAAGATTCAGAGAGGTATCTGACACTACGTGGCAGTTCCATATGACTTGGTGTAAAGGAATAAGGAATGCAGATGCTGCTATTGTGTTATGATCCAACAAACATGAATTTTTTTTTTTTTTTTATTAGGATTTGGGTGAAGATTTACAGAGTAAATTCACTTTCCATACAGCAGTTCACATATACTTTGTCTCATGTCATTGACCA
>NW_006922216.1:1056162-1061105 GCF_000298275.1 Orycteropus afer afer | reverse complement strand
TTCACGCAAATTCTTCTGCTAGTTGGGGTTTAGTCCAAATCTGCATCCTTTCCTTCAAGGCTCAGGGGTCCAAGATTATCTTCTGTGTCTGTATTTATTGGTTTCCCTTTTCTTTGTTGAAGAGGGTCTGTGCAATCCTTCTGCCTAGTCCGCCATCTTGCCCCGCCTCCCAAACATGAATTTTTAAAATGCATTTTCCATTGCTCTGTCATCTTTTCAGATAATTGGACACTTTTTCTCAAATTATTAAATAATCAAAAGGACAACTTTACACAAATATATTTCATTCATTTATTTCACAAGTTTATTAGAGCTGGTGATCTACGACAGACACAAGGCTAGACCCTGAGGTTAAAACATAGTAACAGACGTGGCACTGACTTCATAAAGTTTCAGTGAGTCAGAACTGACTTGATGACACCTAACAACAAAACATTATTATTCAGAAAAAGACACATAATAAACAAACAAGTAAACAAAAACACAATTATTTTAACAAGTGCTTTGAAGGAAATAAGCAGTCTGTGCTAGAGGAATAAAAGGAAAGTGACAGGTGACTTTAGATAGATTGTTCAGGGAAGGAATATCTTGGGGAAAAACAAAATGTAAGCTAGATCTGAAGGATGAGCAAGAACTGCCCATGAGGGTTTTTTGAGCAAAGATGCATTTTTCTACTCTCTTAGTTTGATTGAGTGTTTCAGGGCTTAACTTTTACAAGGTTTCTGATAGTGGTGAAGACTATGAATATAAGAATAAGGATGGGAACTACGAAGTTGTTCACTTAAAGCTAGCTATGAAACCTTGTGGTCTTTCTTTCAGCCTGGACCACCATTATCACCTATGTCAGATACCGTGTGCTAGGTGGGTGTAAGTAAAGTAGGTCACTTCCATCAATATCGAGTCAAAGCGATCGACATGGTTTTTCTATCTAAAAATTAGATATTCTGAAGATTATACAAACTGACTTCTGCTAGTAACTCAAATTTGTCTCAAAAATACTGTTTTGGCAATGCCCTTAAGTGGTTTATGCAATGCAGAAACAAAAAGATTGAGCAGAAGAAGTCAAGCAGATGATAAATCCCATTTCATCTCTTTCAAAAAATGACACAAATCAAAATGCACAGTCACTGATCTGACTTAGGAGTACAAAGAGACAGTCTCACTTAAAAATGACAAATTTAATAACAATACCTAGTAATGTATTTTCTTGCTTAATATATTACCCAGCTATCATATTTTACAGAGAAACTAGAGAATAATGCTATTTGCATTTTTATTTATTTAGTTCAGAGTAATGAATTTTTACGGGGCTGAATGCCTGCTTGGATATATATAAATTTTAGTCATATTAAAATCTTGTTAAAAAATTCAAGATGGCAAGACATTAAAGACAAGGAGCAGATACAGAGCTTTGAGAGCATCTGAAATATACATGAACATTTAAATTTACGTTTAATATAGTCATAATTTACAAGGTCTGTTTTCTCTTTAACTGCTTTAGATGTTTGATAAATTTATCTTAATCATGAAGCAATCCTACTAGGTTATTTATATATATATATATATATATATATGTGTGTGTGTGTGTATATATATGTATATATATATATACATATAATGATATGCTCACAATAATAAATTTCATTTATTTCAATAGCTTAGAAATGCAAATTGAGATTAGAAATCCACAATGAGTTTTGTGATACTTATAATTAAGTCATTACTTAGTAATATTTTTTGTAATAGGAAATAAATTAATAAAATGAATTCATTAATGTAACCAATTGTTTTACTGTATACACAATTTTTCTAATTTTCTGATGCTTTCAAGAGATTTAGTGGCATTAAACCCATTTAAATTTAAATTGTCATTTCAAAAGATAGCTCTTGTTTCAGAGAATAAAATGAGAAAACTGTGAGGACTTGCAAGAGTTAAGAATTTCATGGATAACACCTTATGCTCTGGTCGATTTTCCTATGTATCTAGGAAACTGAGAAGTTATGTGATGTGGATGAGGAAGCTTCCATTAAGTGATAAATTATTTTTAAGATATAAGCAAGTTTTTCTTACATAAAAAGTGTCTATAGTAATGGCAGGGCATCCAGAAGAGAGCAAGCAAGAGGCAGAGGAATCCAAGTAAGGGGAGAGGGACCAGGCCCCAACCCTCAAGAGGCAAGAAAAGCAGAGAGGAAAGAAAGGAAAGCCAGGGCATTCAGGAGACAGCAGGCAAGCAGCAGAGGGATCAAGGTAAGAGGAGGGACTCAAGCCCCAACCTTCAAGTGTCAGGAAAAGCAGAGAGGAAAGGAAAGGTAAGCCAGGACATCAAAGACAAAGTGAGCAAGTGGCAGTGATCCAGGTAAGGGGAGGGTAGAGAGGTTACCAACAGCTAAGGGAGACAAACTTGTCTGTCAGTTTGTCATACTGTGGTGGTATGTTGCTGTGAGGCTTGAGGTTGTGCCACCAGTATTTCAAACCCCAGCAGGGTTGCACATGGTGCATAGGTTTCTGCGCAGCTTGCAGACTGAGACAGACTAGGAAGAAGGAAGAGGCCATCCAGTTCTCAAAGAATTGGCCAGGGGAAGCCTTATGAATAGCAGAGAAACACTGTCTGTTACAATATTCGGCAAATATATGAATAGCCCAGAAACACTCTCTGAAACAGTGTAGGAAGATGAACCACTTAGGTCAGAAGCTCTCATAATATGACAGGGAAAGAGTGGCATAATCAGAGTAGAACCAACCTTACTGATATAGATAAAGTAAAACTTTCAAGACCTCCATTTGCTGACATGACACAACTCAAATTGAGGAGAAACAGCTACAAACATCCATTAATAATTGGAACATGGAATGTACAAAATATGAATCCAGGAAAATTGGAAGTTGTAAAAAATGAAACGGAACATATAAAGATTGATATCCTAGGTATTAGTGAGCTGAAGTGGACAGGTTTTGGACATTTTGAATCAGAAAACCATGTAATCTATTATGCCAGAAATGACAATTCTTAGAGGAATAACATGGCATTCATAATCACAAAGGATATTTCAAGATCTCTCCTGAAGTACAATGCTGTCAGTGATAGGATAATATCCATATGCCTACAAGGAAGACCAGTTAATACTAGTATTATTCAAATTTATGCATCAACCACCAAAGCAAAAGATGAGGAAATTGAAGACTTTTATCAACTTCTGCAGTCTGAAATTGACCGAACATGTAACCAACATGTGTTAATTATCATTGGTGACTGGAATGTAAAAGTAGGAAACAAAGAAGAATCACCAGTAGTTGAAAAATTTGGCCTTGGTGACAGGAATAATGCTTGAGATCACATGATAGATTTTGCAAGACCAATGACTTATTCATGGGAAATACCTTTTTTCAACAACACAAATGGTGGCCATACACGTGGACTTCACCACATGGAACACACAGGAATCAGATTGACTACATCTGTGGCAAGAGGCAATGGAGGAGCTCAATATCTTCAGCTAAAACAAGGCCAAGAGCTGATTGTGGAACAGACCATCAATGGCTCATATGCAAGTTCAAGTTGAAGTTGAAGACAATTAAAACAAGTCCATGAGAGCCAAACTCTGATATTGAACATATCCCTCCTGAATTTAGAGACCATCTAAAGAATAGATTTGATGCATTGAACACCAATGACCAAAAACTAGAAAAATTGTGGGATGACATCAAGAACATCATCCATGAAGAAAGAAAGAGGTCATTAAAAAGACAAGAAAAAAAGAAAAGACCAAATTGGATGACAGAAGAGATGCTGAAGCTTACCCTTGAGCAGAGAGTAGCCAAAAGAAAGGGAAGAAATGAGAAGATAAAAGAGATTTCAAAGAGCAGCTTGAAGAGACAAAGCCAACTACGATAATGAAATGTACAAAGACTTGGAGTTAGAAAACCAAAAGGGAAGAACATGCTCAGCATACCTGAAGTGGAAAGAACTGAGTAAAAATTTAAGCCTCAAGTTGCAATATTTAAGGATTCTATGGGCAAAATATTGAATGATGCAAGATGTATCAAAAGATGGAAGGAATACATAGAGTCACTGTACCAAAAAGAACTGGTATATATTCATCCATTTCAGAAGGTGGCATATGATTAAGAACCAATGATTCAAAAGGAAGAAGTCAAAGCTGTACTGAAGGAATTGGTGAAGAACAAGGCTCCAGGAATTGACGGAATACCATTGAGATGTTTCAATAAATGGATGCCCCACTGGAGGCACACACTCAGCTATGCCAAGAGATTTGGAAGACAGCTACCTGGCCAACTGACTGGAAGAGATCCATATTTGTTGTACACATTCCAAAGAAAGGTGATCCCAAACAATGTGGAAATTATTGAACAATATCATTAATATCACACGCAAGTAAGAGCTTATTGAAGATAATTCAAAAATGGTGGCAGCGATATATTGACAGAGAACTTCCAGAGGAGCATGCAGCATTCAGAAGAGGACGTGGAATGAGGGATATCATTGCTGATGTCAGATGGATCCTGGCTCAAAGCAAAGAATACCAGAAAGATGTTTACTTGTGTTTTATTGACTATGCAAAGGCAGTTGATTATGTGGATCATAACAAATTGCAGATAACATTGACAAGAATGGGAATTCCAGAACACTTGATTGTACTCATGAGGAACCTGTACTTAGACCAGGAGGCTGTCATTCAAACAGAACAAGGGGACATTGCATGGTTTAAAATCAAGAAGAGAGTGCATCAGGTTTGAATCCTTTCACCAGACTGTATGCTGAGCAAATAATCCAAGAAGCTGGACTATATGAAGAAGAGTGTGTCATCAAGATTGGAGGAAGAATAATTAACAACCTGTGATATGCTGATGATGCAACTTTGCTTGCTGAAAGTGAAGATGACTTGAAGCACTTACTGATGAAGATTGAAGAATACAGTCTGCA
>NW_006922216.1:1045005-1055992 GCF_000298275.1 Orycteropus afer afer | reverse complement strand
GCCAGCCGTCTGGTTAGCAGGCAAGTGTCTTAGCCACTATGCTACCAGAAACTCACTAGGCTGCAAAAGACCTCTTTCAACTGCTGAGGAGCAAAAACGTCTCCTTGAGGACTAAGGTGCACCTAACACAAGCCATGATATTTTCAATCACCTCATATGAATGTGAGAGCTGGATAATGAAGAAGGAAGACCGAAGAAGAGTTGATGCTTTTGAGTTGTGGTGCTGGTGAAGAATGCTGAAGGTATCATGGACTGCTAAAAGAACTAACAAATCTGTCCTGGAGGAAGTGCAGCAGGAAAGCTCCTTGGAAGTGAGAATGGCCAGACTTCATCTCACCTACTTTGGTCATGTTGTCAGAAGGGACCATTCCCTGGAGAAGGATGTCGTGCTTGGTAAGGTGAAGGGTCTAAAAAGGGGAAGGCCCTCAATGAGATACATTGATACAGTGGCTGCAGCGATGGCTCTAGTACAGCAGGGATCATGGAGCTGGTGCAGGGCCTGGCAGTGTTTTGCTCTGTGGTGCATGGGGTTGTATGAGTCAAAGACGACTCGATGGCACCTAACAAGAGCAACAACATCATAATGCTACTCAAATGGCTAGAACCAGAACTGTGTGTTAGCAGTCCCTGACATTATAAACTACTTGTGCCAGAACGCAAATCAACTAGGTTTCTAAGCATTTTGTTCAGTTCAATTAATATATGTTTTCATAGCAAACTTTTCTGATGAAAGAGCACTATACTGTTTTGCATTCCTCTATAAGTTCCTTGGGCGCTCTGGTAGCACAGTGGCTAAGACACTTGCATGCTAACCAGATGGCTGGCAGTTCAAACCCACTAGCCACTCCTTGGAAGGAAGGTTGGGCAATCCTACTTCCGTAGTGATACTGCCTCGGAAACCCAAGGAGAGGTCGCTATGAGTCGGGGCCGACTCGACGGCACATAACAACAACAACAACATAAGTTCCTTATCTCCTTATTAAATGTACAGTTCAGAGACAAGCCTCAGTCATGGACACATACTTTTAGCAGTACTGGTCTAGAAGTAGAAACTCCAGTGGTGTCGCAGTTAATGCATTTTGCTGATAACCAAAATGTTGGTGATTCAAACCCAACAGCTGCTCCATGGAAAAAGATGAGGCAGTTTGCTTCCATAAAGAGTAACAGCCTTGGAAACCCAGTGAGTTGACTTGATGGTAGTGAGTTTTTGTTTTGTTTTGTTTTGTTTTGTTTTGTTATGTGGTTTTGTCTAGAAGTAAAAGCAAAATATATATAATTTAGGTTGGTGGCTACCATCCACAAAGCTCATGACCAGGAAGAATTCCACTTATAACCAAAACCTTGTCTATGCAGAAGTCATTAAGCTAGTTAGAGTTCTGGCAGCTCTGAATATATAAAATATAAATTCCAATCAAAGGAAAATAGAAACATTATAGTCCTGAGGGGTACAACCCATAAAATAATAGGTGTGAAAGAAGCAACTGAGAAAGATAAAGTTTTAACACTTTTCAGTGAACTACTTTTATCTTGCTTTCTTTCTCTCTTTCTGCAGTGTACAAACACATGCACAGCTTCACATACACACAACCAATGATATGTATGTACATACACATACACACACAAATAACACACAGCCAACATACAAGAAAGTCCCAAGAGAAAAAGGACTATTAACTCTACCAAGAGCCATTTGCACATGCATGTTCCTCCTGTGTGCAGCATTGTTCACAACAGCAAAAAAGATGGAAACATCTTAACTGCCCACCAATAGGTGGATGGATAAACTATGGTACATACATACAATAGAATACTGTTGTTGTCGTTATGTGCCATCGAGTGGGACCCAACTCATAGCGACTCCTCCTTGACTTTCTGAGGCAATATCACTACAGAAGTAGATTGCCCCATCTTCCTTCCAAGGAGTGCCTGGTGGGTTAGAACCGCCAGCCTTCTGGTTAGCAGTCAAGTGCCTTAGGCACTATGCTACCAGAGCTCCCCAATAGAATACTACGCAACATTAAAGAATAATGATGAATCCCCAAAACATCTCACAATATGGGTGAAACTTGAGGAAGTTGTATTGATGTTAGGTGCTGTCAAGTCAGTTCTGACTCATAGCAATCCTAAGTACAACTGAACGAAACACTGCTCAGTCTAGCATCATCCTCATAATCGTTGCTATGCTTGAGCCCATTGTAGCAACCACTGTGTCAATCAACCTTGTTGAAGCTCTTTTTGTTTTTGCTGACCTTCCTTTACCAAGCATGATATCCTTCTCTAGGGATTGAGGATATTACACTGAGTGAAATTAGTCGATCAGAAAAGAACAACTATTGTTTGAAACCACTATTATAAAATAGTCAAGAAAATTTTTATGCACATGAAAAAAAACACATTATTTTATGGTTACCAGGGATGGGAGGGGGAGGGAGAAACAATCACTAACTAGATAGTAGATATGCATTAACTTGGCTTAAGGGAAAGACAATATACAATAAGGGGGAGGACAACACAATGACCCAAGGCAAGGGAAGACACTGGGAGATATGTAAGAGTAAAAGGCAACCATGTAAATACTGTTACATACATAAACCTTCAATAACAGTAATAACAATAGTTGAAGAATGGATAGATAGGTAGATACGTAAGATGAATATTCGTGGACTGGTATATGGGAATATACCCATAAGCATATGTAAGTTTGGCAAGGATATTTCTACATACATATTTGTATGTGCTACAAATATATTCAGGCATGTAATAGATCATACTGGGATCAAGTTTATGCTAACTTCTTAGTCATTACTAAACACCTAGAGGGACTGAGTCACTGGACTTGAGAGCTTAGGATTGTAGTCTAGGGGGATATATAGGTCAATTGGCACAACATAGTCCATATAGAAAATGTTCTATATCCTATTTAGGTGAGTAGTGAGAAGGACCTTAAAATTTTGTCAGCAGTCATCTAAGATCCAATTACTGGTCTCTTCCTACCTGGAAGAAAGAAAATCAAAGACCCAAGAAAACAATTTGTCCAAAAGACTGAGGGACCACACAAATCACAGCATTCACTAGCCTGAGACCAGAGAACTAGATGGTGCTTGGCTACCACTATTGATTGCTTTGATCGGGATCACAATAGAATATCCTTGAGCGAATGGGAGAAAAATAGAGAACAAAATTCAAAATCATGAAAAAAAAAAAAAAAAAAAAACTGGGCTTACTGATTTGACAAAGACTGGTAGAACCCCAAGACTATGGCCCTTAGATACTTTTCAAACCTAGAACTGAACCCACTTCTGGAAAACATCTTTCAGCCAAACAATAAGCTTATGAACTGAACAACAAGGAATTTGCTCCACAGAACAATCAACCATGTGACACCAAAAAGGCAGTATTTGCCCACAAACAATGTCCAGAAGGCCAGAAGTAACAGGAATGATGGGCAAATGGAAAAGAAGGACCCAGGGAAGAAGTGGAAGAGTGTTATCATTTTGAGGGGATTGCTACTAATATCATGAAAAATATGGGTATAAATTGTTGAATGGGACACTAATTTGTTCTATAAACTTTCACCCAAACCTCAACAAGTTAAAGAAAAAGGCGGCGGGGGGGTGGGGGGCAGGCATTTGCAGCAGAGAAGAGACTTTTCAAGGACAAGGCATAATTGGTAGGGTAATCAAGTGAAGTTTAAAGCCACAACTTTTAGCATGAGTAGGGTCAGAGCTCAACAGCAAACTCCAGCTATGAAGTTAGGAGGACTGTGCTCCTAGAAATGTCCTCCATGGAGCAGAAGGCAGCAGCATTTTCTCAGAAACACATCTTACCAAAACTATGTTCCAGAGCAAAGCCAGAGGACATAGAGGGATGGCATAAGGCTGACTTCTAGAACTAAGGTGCAGCCAGATATGTTGAATACATTTGAGGAAACCAGAAACTCATTAGGAAGAAAAGTGGAGCTTTTCTTTGCTGGAGAGAAGACACAAAGAACTTTATAAGATATCATAGATACTATGCAAGGCACTTGACCCAGCAGGGACTGAGGAAAGGAGTTACTGTCATTTAGCAGAGGGGAATTGCAAGACCGTGATGAAGGTTCAACTACAACAATAAACCTTTTAACTCATAACTTGGATTTCAATAACACTTTAAAATAATCTAATGTTGTTTAGAGAAGCATGTTTAGTTTAGGATCAACAACAGGAGGAAGCAATTTTGAACCTTCTATTTTATATCTAAAACATAATTGACCACCGTCTGCTGGCTTCCCTAGTTTATCCTGTACATATTCCTATATAATTTTCTCATTTCTCTAGGCTCTTCCTTGAAACTCTGATTGTTTTGTTATCAAAAGAGACTCAGAGAATCAACCCAAGGAAGAAGTTAAGTTTGATTTAAATAATCAACTTCATGAGGTTGTTTGGACTTGATTATAAACAATGGCCTCTAGGAAAGATATTAGTCTGATTTGGAAGAAGGAAAACAAGGATACTTGTTCAAAATGGGGTTTTCTTACAAAATACAAAACCATAATTCTACTCAATTATGTAAAAGTACCAATTACCATATTACTAGTATTAATTTATTGCACATTTTTAAAGAAAGTAGGTGAAACACTGTATTTAAACATTATGTCCTCACTTTCCTCCTCTATCCCCAGCTTCCCACAATAAAAAAAGACAATTAATATTTTTTCATTTTAAGAAATACCTGATGAAAATTACACTGACAATTACCTTGACAAAAGGGATAGTTTATGATGGAGTACCAGGAGAGGAAATATTTCTCATAAATGGCCTCATTTGGACCTAAAATTCATTCCATTAGCTCTGAACGATGAGGCAATTAATAATACAACACATTTTTGACAGAATTTTCCACATGCTATAGAACCTTTAAATATCGTTGTTAGGTTTTGTTGAGTCAGTTCTTACTCACAATGACTTTATGTTCAACAGAATGAAACACTGCCCAGTCCTGTGCCATCCTCACTGTCATTGCAATGTTTAAGTCCATTGTTGAGGACACTGTTTCAGTCAATATCATTGAGGGTCCTCCCCTTTTTCACTGACCCTCTACTTTACCAATTATAATGTCTTTATCCAGGAACTGGATCCTCCTGACAACATGTCCAAAGTACATGACAGGAAGCATTACCATCCTTACTTATAAGGAGCATCTGATTACTTCTTCCAAGACAGATTTGTTCATTCTTCTGACAGTCCATGTCATATTTAATACTCTATACCAACAATATAATTCAAAGGCATCAGTACTTTGGTCTTCCTTATTCATTGTCTAGCTTTCACATGCTTATGATGTGATTGAGTCAGGGACACCTTAGTCCTGAGGGTGAACTTTTTACTCTTTAGCACTTTAAAGAGATTTTTTTTTTTTTTTCCCCCCAGCAGAGTTGCCCAACACAATATACTGTTTGATTTCTTGACCTCTGTTTCCAACAGTATTGATTGAGGATCCAAGCAAAATGAAATCCTTGGTAACTTCAGTATTTTCTCCATTTATTATAATGTTGCTTATTGATTGTGGTGGTTAAGTTTGTGTGTCAACTTGGCTGGGCCTGGTTGAATGGCTGGGCAGCTGGATGTAGTATTCCCCATAATGAGACTCGCAATCAGCTCCATGGTAGGATCTACCACAAGCAGCTGAGTAGCTGCTTTAAGGATGTGGTCTGCTTCCCACATATAAGAAACAGCTCTGGGAATGATCTCTAGCTTATGGCATGCTTGGATCCTGCATGTAGCTGTGTCATTGTTCAGTAGCCTGCCATGCTCTGCTGATCTTGGAACTTACAATGGACTTGAATTAATGGCCTGCTGTGTGGTTTGGTAACATTGGGACTATGCCATTTTACTGGTCATCCTTGGGCTTGTTAGCCTCAGCAGACAGCAACTGCCTGAGTGAAGAGATGTCTCTAGCTTCAGTGGGCCGAGAGCAAGAGAGAGAGAGAGCTAAAGCCCAAGGTCAAGGGGCTTTCATACAGCCCCTAGAGCCTGACACTTTGAATGCAGACTTCTAGCCTCCCAAACTGTAAGAGAATAAACTTCTGTTTGTTCAAGCCATCCCATTATGTGGTATATTCTTGTCAGAGTGGCACTAGGTAACCAGAACATTGGTCCATTAGAATATGCGTTTTCTTTATGGTGATATGTAATCCATACTTAAGGTTACACTCTTTGACCTTCATCAGTAAGTATTTCAAGTCCTCTTTGCTTTCAGCAAGCAAGGTTTTGTCATCTGCATATTGCAGGTTGTTCACGAGTCTTCCTCCAATCTTGATGCAACATTCTTCTTCATATAGCCTAGTTCTCGGATTATAAGATCACCATTCTGATTGAATGAGTATAGTAAAAGGATATAACTCTGATGTACATCATTTCTGATTTTAAACCATACAGTATCCCCTCAATCTTTTCAAATGACTGCCTCATCTATGTTCAGGTTCCTCATAAGCACAATAAAGTGATCTGGACTTTCTATTCTTTACAATGTTATCCATAATTTGCTATGATCCAATGCCTTCACGTAGTCAAGAAAACACAGATAAACATCTTACTGATATTCTCTGCTTTTAGATAAGATCCATCTGACATCAGCAATAATACACTTTGTTCCACATTGTCTTCTGAATCCAGCTTGAATTTCTGGCAGTTCTCTGTCAAAGCACTACTGTCACCATTTTTTAATTAATTATCTTCAGCAAAATTTTACTTATGGGTGATATTAATGATATTGTTCGATAATTTCCACATTCTGTGGACCATCCTTCTTTGAAGTTGGCACAAATATGCATCTCTTCAAGTTGGTTACCCAGATAACTGTCTTCTAAATTTCTTGTCATCAAAGAGCAAGTAGTTCCAGTGTTGCATCCATTTATTGAAATAACTCAACTGATATTCTTTCAATTTCTGAAGACCTTATTTCTTGGTAATGCCTTCAATGCCACTTGGACTTAATTCCTCCAATGCCTTTTGTTCTTAATTTTATGCTACCTCCTGGAATGGTTGAACATCAAACAATTATTTTTGGTACAGTGAATTTTTGTATTCCTTGCATTTTTCTTTGATGCTTCCTCTGTTTTTCATTATTATGTCTGTAGAATCCTTTAATATTACACCTCTAGACTTGAATTTTTCCTTCAGTTCTTTCAACTTGATAAATACTATATGTTCTTCCCTTTTGATTTTCTAACCAAGAAGTCACTGTACATTTCATTATAATATTTTTCTTTGCCTTCTCAAGTTGCCCTTTGAAATCTTTTCTTAACCTCCTTTACTTCATCATTTCTTCCTTTCATTTTAGCTACTCTATATTCAATACAAAGTTTTAGTCTCTTCTGACAATCATTTTGTTTTATTCTTTCTTTTGGTCTTTTGACTGACTTTTTCTTTCTTCATGTATGATACCTTTAATTTCAGATGTCGTCTCACAAAGTGTTCTGGTCTTTGGTCACTAGTGTTCAATGCATTAAATCTATTTTGAGGTGGCCTCTAAATTCAAGTGAGATACCCTCAAGGTTATACTTTGGCTCTAATGGACTTGTTTTTACTTTCTTCAGCTTCAAGTTGAACTTCCATGTAAGCAATTTATGTTATTTTCCCCAGTTGGTCCCTGGTCTTTTTTTCATTCATAATTGTGTGCTCCTCCATCATCTTTTTTGCAAATGTAGTTGATTTGATTCTTGCCTATTCCATCCAGCAAGGTCCATGTGCTTGAGGTCTTCATTTACATTGTTGAAAAATGTATTTGTAATGAATAATTGTTGGCCTTGCAAAATTCTATCATATGATCTCTAATATCATTTCTGTCATCAAGACCATATTTTGCAGCTACTGATCCTTCTTTGTTTCCAACTTTCTTATTCTTTGTTGTTGTTGTTGTTATGTGCCATCAAATCAGACCCGATTCATAGCGACCTCTCCTTGGGTTTCCGAGGCAGTATCACTATGGAAGTAGATTGCCCCATCTTCCTTACAAGGAGTGGCTGGTGGGTTTGAACCGCCAGCCTTCTAGTTAGCAGTCAAGTGCCTTAGCCACTATGCTACCAGAGCTCCCCTTTCTTATTCTACTCACCAGTAATTTTAAATGCATCTTTATTGCATATTTGATCAATTTCAGATTGCAGATATTGGTAAAAAAAATCTTCAAATTCTTCACCTTTGGCATAAGAAATTGGTGAATAAATCTGAATAATAATCATATTAACTGGTCTTCCTTGTAGGCATATAGATATTATTATATTACTGATTGTGTTGTACTTCAGGATATAACTTGAAATGTTCTTTCTGAGAATGAATGTGATGCACTTCCTCTTTAATTTGTCACTCCTGGCATAGACTATATGATTATCGAAACCAAAATAGCTATTGCCAGTCCACTTCAGCTCACTGATGCCAAGGATATAAATTTTTATGCATTGCATTTATTTTTTTTTATCATTTCCAATTTTACTACATTCATAGTTTGTACATTTCACATTCTGAATATTTATAGATGTTTGCAGCTATTTCATTCCATTTTGAGTCATGCTACATTGGCAAATGGATGTACCAAAACCTTTAATCCATCAACATAATTAAGGTTGACTCTACTTTGAGGAAGAAGCCCTTCTTCAGTCGTATTTTGAGTGCCTTCCAACTTATGGGGCTCTTCTTCTGACATGATAGCAGACAATATTCCACTGCTATTCAAAAAGTTTTCACTGGACAATTCTTTTTCCAAAGTAGATCACCAGGTCTTCCTTCTTAGTCTGTCTGAATCTAGATGCTCTACTGAAACCTGTGAACCATGAGTGATGCTGTTGGTATTTGAAATGTGGATGACAAAGCATCTGGCATCATAGAAATAAACAAGCCACCACATTATGACAAACTGACAGATTAGTGGTGGCCTTTAAATATAGGGATTGAAAAATAAATTTTTTTTTTTTTTTTTCTATTTCATGTATGGTCTGAGATCTTGTTCTTATATGCTACAAACCAAAGCAATAGTGCATTGAAAACTAAACTAGAGTAGTAATATATGGTTATTCCACAGTGAATGGAATTGAGGTTTCCACAGATATAAATGATTAGAATATATAATGTTCCATTTTTCATGTTTCCTGAGGTAACCACCACCAGGTCAGTGGTAAGAATTAGCATTTACCTGGTGTTATAATAAGAATATGATGTAGAATGATATCGTGTTTGAAAGATCAGTCAAGTGTGTGGCTTTTTCCCTGTATCTTACTGCACTGCTTTTTGTTTTTGTTAATTTGACAATATGTTGTTGTTGTTATTATGTGCTGTGAGTCAGCCCTGACTCATAGCGACCCCTCCTTAGGTTTCTGAGGCAGTATCATATGGAAGGAGATTGCCCCATCTTCCTTCTGATTAGTGGCTGGTGGGTTTGAACCACAAGCCTTCTGGTTAGCAGTCAAGTGCCTTAGGCACTACGCTACCAGAGCTCCCAATTTGAACACTATAGCTAAAACAAATGAAGATTAATTAATATTGCTGTTTTATCAGAAAGGGCCAATGTCCTTGCACTAAAAAAATAACATATTTCAGGGAACCAGTATATATTAATATGACTGCAATAATGATCACTTCAAGTGAGTCAATGTTTCTGGAAAAAAAAATGCAATTCTTATCAGTATTCATGGTGATCAGTTTGCATATTTCCACTCACATGGAGCAACCATGTTGTGACCTCTAATTTCAGAGAGTTGGGGCCCTATTAGGAACTCTGGTGACAGAGTGCCTAAGGCGTTTTGACTGTTAACCAGAAGACTGGCAGTTCAAATCCACCAGCCACTCCTCAGAAGGAACGTCGGGCAATCTATTTCCATAGTGATACCGTCTCGGACCCAAGGAGGGGTCTCTATTAGTAGGATCTGAATCAACAGTAGTATTTTTTAAAAAAATTTATGGTGGCATAGTATTTAACGCATTTGGTTGCTAACCAAAAGTTTGGCGGTTTGAACCCACCAGCCGCTCCACAGCAAAAAGACAAAGCAGTTTGATTCTGTAAAGATTTACAGCCTTAGAAACCCTATGGGACAGTCCTACTCTGTCCTATAGGGTAGTTATAAGTTAGAATCGACTTGATGGCAGTGGTTTGAATATTTTAGCTCAGGTATTTATAATGGTTAGTCAGGCAGAGATAGTGTAGCCTTTGGAGAAAACATAAACCTCATTGTACACTGACCAGGTTTAGTTTGGCTTTAGTTGAGACTGGCAGATTTGTGCCTACTGTTTAGGCCTCTTCAGATCCAAGAATTAGAAAGAAACTTGGGTGTATTTAACCTAATTTCCCATCTGAAATCTCATTCTCTTGTACAATACCACAGACTCCAATATTGTGAACTCTGTTTGAATGTCTTTTGTGACAGGGTACTCCTTAGTTTACAAGGCCATATTGTTTTAGTTAGTCATCACTCAAGTTGTTTCTAAATTAAATAGAAACAGGAAGAAGAGTCAGAATCTTCTTATTCTCCTATTCCAGATGTAAGTAGATTTTCAGATTCTCTGTGACTATTTTCTTTGTGGGTATGGGAATATTATGTCTTCTCCTTGAACTATGCATGCTATTAATGGCAAATATTCCTTGTATTTATTAAAATTCAGATTAGTGGAGAGAAGAACTTAGGAGGTCACTTTATTTCTGGCTGCCTCATAGTGACTCTATAGGACAGAGTAGAACTGTCTCATATGGTTTCTAAGGTTGTAAATCTTTACAGAAGCAGAATGTGTAATCTTTCTCCCATGGAGTGGTAAGTTAGAGTTGCTGAACTTCTGGTTAGTAGCCGAATGCTTTAACCACTATACCACCAGGGATCATATGTTTTCTGGCCAGAGGCTGAATATTTGTTTATAAAATTAATTAAGCTTGGAGGCGGGGCAAGATGGTGGACTAGGCAGAAGGATTGCACAGACCCTCTTCAACAAAGAAAAGGGAAACCAATTAACACAGACACAGAAGATAA
>NW_006922216.1:1024324-1037850 GCF_000298275.1 Orycteropus afer afer | reverse complement strand
GAAGGGATGGACACTGGGAGGAGGTAACTATGGGGAGGAAGTGGGAGGGGAGCTGCTGCATTGTAAATTTTGGTCAATGACATGAGACAAAGTATATATGAACTGCTGTATGAAAAGTGAATTTACTCTGTAAATCTTCACCCAAATCCTAATAAAAAAAAAAAAGAAAAAAAAAATTAATTAAGCTTGTTGAAACCCACCGGGACGGGTTAAAAAAAGAGACTCTTAGGTAATCCGAAGTCTCAAGCTAAAGACTCTCAATGACTCGATTATAGATATCCAGGGTCTTATTCTTCTCCTTTGCTAAGAGACTGTCAGAATTGTTGTTGTTGTTGTTGTTTTTGTTCCATAACTATTTAAAATACCATCTAGAAAATAAATCCCTGGAGCAGTGCTTCTATTGTTTGTAGCTCAGGAACACAGCAATATGATCTTCCAGCCTATGGCTGAAGAAAAAGCTAGATCATCTTCTTAGGCTTGAAGGTCATTTATGTTAAATTCCTGTCTCTAAATGAAGAAAAAGGGCATGGAAAAGAGACCGAAGCTTTGACCCACAGGGCCAACCTCTGCAGTTAACCAGTGAACCCCGCTCTGGCTTAAATTGAGTAGTAAGAACTCATATTTTGTTTCTTTTCTAAAAGATTGTTAAGCATAAAGAAAAAGCCAGGAAGAAAGGTAACAATAGATGTCACAATGAAGATTTTCAAGGATACATGAAACTTGGTAGGGCCGGTGCTCTATGAACCAAATTCACCTTCACCTCTCTGGGAAGAAAGTGTTTTTGTCTATTAAAAGGATACACACCAAATCATGTGTAAAGAATAGAGAGATAACATTCAAAATGAAGAAGAGAATGCAAACAGTGAATAGAAAAAAGATTTAGGATAAGGAAAAGACAATAAACTAACACATATTTTTCAGGAGGCAAATATCAACTTGAGAGTAGGAAATGTTGAAAATATTATACTCAAAGGAACATCATCACATATTGAATTCAGGATATTCATCTTGGGTAACATTAATTAAAAGAAAGATATAATAAACTCAGTTCAGTTTTAAATTAAAAATCATTAGTATACCTACTATGTACCAGTTGGAATCCCTGGATGGTGCAAATGGTTAAGTGCTTGACTACTAGCCAAAAAATTGGCAGAGGCAAGAGGCATCTCCGAGAAAAGGCCTGATGTTCTGCTCAGGAAGCTCACAATGTCGAAACCCCTATGGGTAATTTATATAATGTCATCTATATAATAGAGTTAGTGGGGCAAGGTTATGATAATTCTGAGCCACAGTCAAACACCCTGAGGAGTTGAACTCACTCCCTTGGCTTCTGGCCAAACAATAGACAAGCATATAAGGTAAATAATTACACCAGTTAACTATACTCCTTACAACAATCAACCATGGGAAATAAGAAAGGCACCATTTGCACAGGAGGATAGCACGTACATGGCGGGATTGCATAAGAAAGAAGGACACAGGGAAAAGGTAAACACAGGGAGGAAACGGGAAGAGAGCTGTTAACATTATGGGGATTGCAGTCAATGTCATGAATCAAAATGCATATGAACTGTCGCATGGAAAACAAATTTGCTTTGTAAACTTTCACTCAAATCACAATTGGAAAAGAAAAAAATCCCGTGGATGAGTTCTAATTTGCACACCTGGGGTCACCATGAGTCAAACGGAGTTGACAACAACTAATAACAACAATGGACCAGGCACTGTTTTTAGTGCTGGGACATAAGAAAGAATAAAGCATGGTCCTGCCTCTGTGGAAATTGCATTCTTAGGACAGCCTGACCTGATACTGTTAATTACAATATAATGTGTTAAGTGCCATAACAGCTCTAGGATGGGAACTTTTTCCAGACTAAGGGATCAAGGAAGATTTCCTAGAAAATGTAATGCTAGAACTTTCTTTCATTTAGATCAAACCCCAGTAATATTTAGCTCTGTGCTATAGGACATCTTGCATAATCTCTCTGGACAAGCTTCTTGATTCATTAAAAATGGAGTAATGAAACTGATCTCACAGGTTTGTTGTGAGAATGAAAAGATTAAATATATGAAGTCCCTTGCACCCTACTTCACATCTTATAAATGTTCATTAAATGTTTTCTTTCCTGTTTCTTATAAAATGGCAGCTCTGGAAGGAGCTTGAGATATGGCTGACCTATGCTGATATTTTTAGGAGCTCTGGTATCATAGTGCCTAAGGCACTTGACTGCTAACCAGAAGGCTGGCAGTTCAAACCCACAAGCCACTCCTCGGAAGGAAGGTTGGGCAATCCTACTTCTGTAGTGATACTGCAGCGGAAACCCAAGGAGGGGTCGCTATGAGTCGAGGACGACTCAATGGCACACAACAACAACAACAACATTCTGATATTTTACAAAGAGGAAGCTATGGGTGAGAAGCTGGGGTGAATTGTTCAAAGTCACATGAGTCTGCCACAGAGCCAGGTCTCCTTATTTCCTCCCTAGAACCATCTCCACAATATTCAACATATCATTCCTCATATTGATGAAGAATAATGGGTGACTGTGATAAGCAGTGGATTTGGTTTAGTGGGTGATAAGAAGCATGTCAGAGAAAAATATGTATGATAAATATGGAGGCAATGAATGTATTAGATAGACTATACTAATAATAATCATCACTGTGAAATAGGAAGGTAGTAAACTTTAAAACTCATTTGCACAGAGACATAAATGAGGAATAAGTGTATGTAGAAATATGCATTAAAAAACAGATATAAATGATGTTCAAGATTCAATCAAGAGACTTTTTTAGTGATTTTGGATATAAATGGAACTAGTTTTAGGGGTCAAAGGACAAGTCAAAACTGAAATTTGAAATTTTGTTTGTTTGTTTGTTTGTTTAAAACTTCCTTAAATGTTTTGCTCTTACTAGGTGTGGTCAAGTTAGTGCCTCCTCATATCCATCCTATGTAAACAGAACAAAACATTGACCAATCCTGCACCATGATCCATGATCATGATTGTTGTCATGCTTGAGCCCATTGTTACAGCCAATGTGTGAATCCATCTCACTGAGGATCTTCCTCTTTTTCATGGGCCCTCTACTTTACCAAGGAGCTCTTGACTGCTAACCAGAAGGCTGGCGGTTCAAACCCACCAGCCACTCCTCGGAAGGAAGGTTGGGCAATCTACTTCCATAGTGATACACCCTCGGTAACCCAAGGAGGGGTCTCTATGATTTGGGTCCAACTCGACGGCACTTAACAACAACAACTACTACTTTACCAACTGAGATGTCTTTCTCCAGTGACTGGTCCCTACTGGTAACATGACCAACGTATGTGAGATAAATTCTCTCTATCCTAACTTCTAAAGAGCATTCTTGCTATACCTCTAACACAGATTTGCTGGTTCTTCTGGCATTCCACATTGCAGTCAACATTCTGTACCAACACCATAATACAAATGCATCAATTATTCTTCAGTCTCCCTTATTTATTTTCCAGGTTTTTCATGCATCTGAAGCAATTAAAAATACCATCGCTTGGCATGCACCTTAGTCTTCAAAGTGGCATCTTTACCCTTAACATTTTAAAGAGATTTTTTGCAGCAGATTTACAAAATGAGGGAGCCCTGGAAGCATAGTGCCTAAGGCACTTGACTGCTAACCAGAAGGCTGGCGGTTCAAACCCACCAACAACTCCTCAGAAGGAAGGTTGGGTAATCTACTTCCATAGTGATACCACCTTGGAAACCCAAGGAGGGGTCGTTGTGAGTCAGGTCTGACTCAACGGCACATAACAACAAGAACAACAATATATCCTTTGATTTCCTGACTGCTGCGTCCATGTGCATTGACAGTAAAGCCAACTAAAATGTAATCCTTGACAACTTCAATCTGTCCTCCATTTATCATGATGTTGTCTATTGGTCCAGTTTTGAGTAATTCTTTTTGTCTTTATGCTCAGGTGTAATCCATATTGAAGACTATAGTCTTTGATGTTCATTAGTAAGTGCTTCAAGTCCTCTTCACTTTCAGCAAGGAAGGTTGTGTTATCTGCATATCACAGATTGTTAAGGAGTCTTCCTGGAGGAAGATTCCTGATGCCACATTCTTCATTATCTTTTTCCAATGTGAAAGGAAATGAGGAAGACTACTTTACACCGAGAGAAGCAGATACCAGAGGAGAGGCCTAATTTTTCGACATTTAGTCAGGTCCTTCTTAGCAGTTGTAAGATTGGTGACAACTAAGAGGCTAATATTATATATGGATTGGAAGATGATATAAAAAAATAAACAACATATGAATGAACTGGCTGGTCATATGAGGGAAGTTTCACATTGGAAGCCAGTTGTACATTTTACAAGAGGAAATTTTCATTTCTGAGACTATCAGACTAACTAAAATCATACATACCTTCTGTGTGTCTTAGAGTTTTCTGCTAAAGAAATTAAATGTAAAACCACAATTCATAGATAAATTTATGTTCAAAGGAGTCACACATACTAGTTGTTTAATATTCCTGATAGCACAATTATCAGAGGAACCTGATGGCAGTGCTGATTTTTAAGCCCAGTGGCAAATATGAGTAAAATTTCCATGCACTTCTGACCATTTTTATCCTAGATAAAAACAATTAAAATCATACCTACTGAAGTTATGTCAGATAGTGATATCAGTGTACTTAAACCAAGATGTACAAAATAATTATCTAAAGAGGTTTTAAAGACAATAATAACTGACTAGGCTCCCTCCCAGACCAATTAAATCAGATTTTCCCATGATAGGGCTTATACCAATCAATCAAACACATTGCCATCTGGTAAATTCCGACTCATAGCAGCACTGTAAGACACAGCAGAACTGGCTCATAGGGTTTCCAGGCTGTAAATCTTCATAGAAGCAGACTACCACATCTTTCTCTCACAGAGATGGATGATAGTTTTGAACCAGTGAACTTTTAGTTAGTAGCTGAGCACTTTAACCATTGCCACCAGGACTCCTTGGGATAGGGCCTAATCATGTATATTTTGAAAATATTTCTCAAGTGCTTCTATTGTGATGTTTGGATTAAGAACTGTGTGTGAAAGTGATCTTCACCTCCTGGTTAGCTGGGATGCAGGTGTTAACCAATGCTTCTCAAACTTCAATGTGTACTGTATCAGCACAGGCATTACAACATCTTATAATTCAGTAGGTCTGGGGTACGGCCTGAGGTTCTGCCTTGCTAACAAACTCCAGGTGATGCTGATGCTGTGGGCCCTCCCAGAACATTTGAAGTAGCAAGACGCCAAATCACGCATAGACTGTGGCCTCCTAGAAGTGTTGAAGAAGGAATGGATCTCTGGAGAGGCATCCTCAGGGGTGATACTCAGCTGGTATTCACCTGCATGGCTATTATAGTTGTTAAAATAATGAAAGACTCATGCAGCTTTGGTTACTGGCCATGACTGTTAGCTCCCCCACCAGCTAACCTGGACCATCTCCCAGAAATCCCTACATGCCACAATGAATTCAGCAGCAGAAATGTTAATGCCCGTTACATTAGGGAACCTCCAGGAATCTGCTTCAGACTGATGGCTTACTTTCTATTCAGATTTGTCAAAGCCTTTCTAAATTGGGTATTAAATCTTTAAGATTTACCAAGATCCAACCCTGTGATGGGTCAAACCTAAAAACTTTCCAATTGCCTTGAGGCTGAGTTATGTTGAATGATAATCTGCTTCATTACTAAAGAGGTGATTTTTGATGGGAAAAAAAAAAAAAAAAAGACATGAGCTAAACAGAATCTCGGAACAGTAGACAAGTTAGGTGAGGAAGGATTTTAAAAAGTGGAAAATCAACAAGGAAATATTATGCCTAGCTAAAAAGTATGACAAACCAAAACCAATACCCACTGCCATACAGTCGATTCTGAGTCATAGCAATCTTCATAGGGTTTCCAAGGTTGTATGTAAATTTTTACAGAAGCAGACTGTCTCTTCCTCCCACAGAGCTGCTGGTGGTTTTGAACCCCAGCATTTTGGTTAAGTATCCAATGCCTTAACCAGAGCACCACCAGCACTCCATAAAAAGTGTGACAGTTTATCTATAACCTATTAATTTTAGGCTTTACCTTGCTTTGACACACAAGTAATTACAGTGCACCTTATATATTGCAATAATCAGGGCTATAAATTAAAGCAGAATATTGAACTTCAGGAAAGTTTTCAGATCAGGATTTATTAATACACTATTATTTATTACAAAATAAAAAAATCAAGATAATTTTTAGCCCTGTGTCTGTAAATAATTTTAATACAAACTGGGGGAAAAAAAAAAACTTAGATCTTTATTTTCTGTAGATTTCCCCAAAAACAGTTTAACTAAACAAGAAACAAAATAACAATAATAACAACAACAAACTGAAGATCAGTACCTTGGGTTCTTATAAAACACATCTGAGAAAAACAAATTTTGAGAGTCTTTGACAACTCAGTTGTAAAATGATGCCAGTTTGATAGAATTTTTTTGTAAAAAGCCAGTATAGTTCTCTGTCCTAATGATGAAGTATTTTTATTAGTTTTAACTCTCTAGTGTACATAATTAGGGCCACTGAGTCATTATAATGTATTATGTGA
Source organism: Orycteropus afer afer (assembly GCF_000298275.1). Lineage (NCBI taxonomy): Eukaryota > Metazoa > Chordata > Mammalia > Tubulidentata > Orycteropodidae > Orycteropus > Orycteropus afer. The sequence goes on along the minus strand of NW_006922216.1, from coordinate 1,031,244 downwards.
AGACTGTGTGCTTTTAAACACCTTAAAATACATCCATTAGGGTTGATAATGTCTATTTCAGTCAGTCTCCTAATGGTTCTAGATGCATAGCTTTAGAAGTGATTGCCATGCACCATGAGCATTATTCTGACTAATCTTTATTTTACTTACATTTGCCATAATTTGTACTTTACCTTGATTTTTTTTAAAAAGCACAACAGAATTACTATTTGTTTTCTGACTTGACGTTTCCTTTTTCCTGTGGTCTATGTAAAACACAGTGTTATTTTTAATGTACTTAACAATGGAGACTTGAAGTTCAGAAACACATATGTCAAACTACCTGTAACTACCACCCACTAAAAAAAAAAAAAAAAACAACCTCACGTCTTTCTCCCCTTTTCTGCAAAGGCACCCCTCCTCCCTTGCTAACACTTCTAATATCAGGACCTGAAAATCCTCCCACCATATGTCAGAGATATTTGATCTTTTTCTGTCTACATCTGTGGTGGGGCTTATAGTTCACACTGTCTGCTATGTCTGATTCCTCCTCAGGGGAGTCTGATTTCACATTCTAAACTGCCACAAATAGACTTCAGAAATAGTTTCTTCTTGCTTGACTCAGAAAAGGATAACCAGGAAGAATAAAAAGGAAAGAGTTAAACATGAATGTCCCTGTAACTAAAAGCCATAGACCTCTCTTGTCAGCTCTGTTATCTGTCTGCAGCTTTACTTACTATCGCCTTCAGTTGCATGATAGCTAACCATGAATTCAACCACAAATATGCTATCACACTCACCTACTATGGCGGATGGGGCCCGATCAATGTACAGGAGCAAGTATTGCCAGCCCCTGACTTACTGGGTACTTACTGAAGCATAAAATATGGAATTTTCCTAGAAAAACTAAAAAGAATTTTTTTAAAAAGAATGTAATATAAGATAGGAAACACATTCCTTAGATTTTGTAAACCCCAGGTTCAGATTTAAAAGAAACGCCTTTGTAGCTTGTCACTGTCAAAGGACAGCAGTTCCCATTTTTCTCTCCACTTGTTCACGACTGCTGTCTCCCCTTGGAGGAACTGAAGGGTGGAGCCCCTCCTGCTGCTACTTGCAATGAGTGACTCTGTGATGGCAGATGAGATCTTGTGGATTCTGGCGTGAAGTTTTCTTGTTACATTTTTAACCATAGCAAAGGCTAATTTAACCACATATTGCCATCTTGAAATTGCCAGCCACTGAGATTTCTAGAGAATAAAACCCCTCCCAAGCCCACTAGGAGGCCCAACTACCTCCCTGTGCAAATTGTGAAGGGTATATTTTAACCCCCAGGCAACAGAAACAGATTGACCAAGGTGGTGTTCAGGATAGTGCACAGATGTATAAGAGAAAACACTTCCTTTCAAACCAGGATTGCTTTCTGTTGAGCTAGGAAGCAGATCATGTCAGAGATATAAAAGAAAATAGCTGGGTCTTAAGGACACCAGGCTGAGTATAAATGTGTTTGAGGGAGGATGAGAGGCTTCCCAGATCTGCAGACAATAAGGCTGTTGGACACAGAGGGCCTTTGCACCCTACTTCCCTTTCCCTGCCCTTTTTCTCTCTCCTCCCTTGCCACCCCTGGAAGTCTCAGCACTGACTCTGTCAGGTGAGAAATCTGCAAGCAAGCCTGTGTGCAGAGCAGAAGTTTCTGTTATTCTACCACAAAGGAAATAGAACAATGAAAAAGGAAGTACACAATCAACAATCTCTCAAAGAACATTTGCATTGCGTTTTTCCGACCAGTGTCTTAGAATTTATTATACTCATTTTAATAAAATATTTTTTCCATATTAAACAAGAAGAAATAAGAGGTGAACTGTGAATCCATGGCAAAACTCATTTCTCTTTTCACCTAAAAGTTGGGCTCTTGGAAGAAGCATATAACAAGTGTGCTCAGCATTTCCCACTGTAATTGGTGTTTAACCTTGTGCATTCGCCCCAGTTATTTCTCTTTGAGAAGCAATGTATGTCAGAGAGCATTTGTATAATTCTCTTATGAAATTTGGAACAATTTATGATGAGTAAAAATGTTTCTAGAAAATAAATGATTTAGAAAAGCACAGAGAGAGAGAAAGAGCAAAGTAGATAGAACATGCCACTCTTTCCCACAAATATAGATAGAAAAAACAAATGATGGTTTTCCCCAGAAAGACACACACACACACGCTTAAAGCCATAATACATTTGAAATATGCCAGTGGCCTTTTTGTTTAATAGAATTCCACCATTTGATCTACTTAAAGTAGTGAGGGGAACAGTCATGATAGTAAGGGAAATTTTGGTAGAGAGATGGCATCATCTTTACATATAAATTTCAAGTTTCCCAGTCTCCATGTCAATTATTGATTATTGTGAAGTAATAAATGTACATTTTTAGTGTGATATGGCTTCCCAGAAAGACTATAGGGAGATGATTGGGCTGTCCTATAGCTAGAAACTTCTAGTTCCTTTGATAGTTTTAGTTATTATTGTACTCTGAATAATTGAACCTAGTAAGACCTGTATCCTTAAATTTGATTAACATCAAGAAAACACTGAAAGATCTATTTGCTCTCATTTTGCTACAAAAGATAGTAGGACTCTGAGACAGCAAAGATGGGACTAAGGTGTTTCAACCAAGTAGTTAGTGTGCATAGGCACTTGGAAAGCTTTCCTCTGGTCTTCCCCCTTGCTGATCATTCCTTGTGAATGACTAAGGCTGAACATGAGCATTCTTACATCTATATATTCTGGTAGCGTACTGCCTAAGGCACTTGACTGCTAACCAGAAGGCTGGTGGTTCAAACCCACCAGGCACTCCTCGGAAGGAAGCTTGAGCAATCTACTTCCATAGTGAGACCTCAGAAACCCAAAGAGTGGTCACTGTGAGTCAGGTCCGACTCAACGGCACATAACAACAACAACAACAATTTGTCATGTGCTATTGTTAACAAGGAGAGATCGCTATGAGTCGGGCCGACTCGACAGCACATAATAACAATAACAATTCTTAACTAGAGTCTTAATATGGAAAGTCCAAACAATGTAGAGATAATTGGAGCAAGTGTCAAACTAAAATGACTGCAGAGGCCACGCAGGCAACATTGATTTGTGAAGCAGGTCAGCTAGTTGGGATCATATGAGGACTCTTGCACTCTGGCAATCTAGAGAGAACATACCCAGCTTTAAGGCTTGCAATTTCAGTTCAGAAAAGCCAAAATTAGCAGAACAACAAAATATCTTCTTTTCTGCATAAAGAGCATCTAAGAACCCACACAAACTGTTAAACTCATCAAGGATGTAATCCCTGTCTTAGTTCTCCAGTGCTGCTGTAATAGAAATGGCACAAGTAGATGGCTTTAACAAACAAATTTTATCTTTTACAGTTTAGGAGGCTTGAAGCACAAATTCAGAGTGCCGGCTGTAGGGGAAGATGAGGCTACAAGTCTAAGTTCAGAGTGCTGCTTCTAAGGCAAGACTTTCTCTCTCTGCATTCCCGGTGGAGGTCCTTGACCATGGGCTTCAGCTCTGCCTTCCAGGCTCACTAGAGCAAGCTACATGTTTCTTATGACTCACGCAGCTGCAGAGGATGACAAACTCAAGATTGGCAGGGAGTATGGCAGGCTACTGGCTGCTGAGGCTGACAAATCCTTGTTGACTCACAGGGTGTGAAGACAACAATCCCAAGATCAGTACACAATAAAGAAGGCCACTGGTTCAAGTCCAGGAAATGGATATGAAGACTTAGCCAAATGCAGGATCCAAAATGTGCCTAAAAGCTAGACACCTTTCTCAAACTTTCCCATATATACTGAAAGCAGGCCACGTCATGAACTGATTAACTGACTAACTGATCACAGAAGATTCCACCATGGAGGTAGTTATACTATGTCCAATCTCATCATAGAGAATAACTACATCTAGCTATCAAGCCACTCAAAATCACTGCCTAGCCAAGTTGACACACAATCTTCACTATCAGAGTTCCCCTTCACATCTCTGCCCAGAACTGCACTTTAAATCACTGCAGAATATTATCTATTCATTTTCCTGTTTTTTACACCTTTGTTTGCTTAGGTGGGATCACAGCATCTAAAAGGCATTTGGCATTAAACAGTAAACTGTGACAAAGTATACCAGTTAGTGTACGCAGGTGGCTGAGATGTGTTTCCTCAAATGTCTTGATGGGAACAAACAGAATGAAATTTTTGTAGGTTCAAAAATCTGATATGGATGTACATTAAAATTAAAAATAAGTAGAAATTGGAATCTAAAACAGAAGGATAGAATATGAGATATGTGACCTCAAAGACAGCAGAAACTATTGGGAAAAACAGCTCAGATTCTGACATGAGTGCCAGGGGAAGAGAAAAAAATGGGTAAACTGAGATCAGTGAAAATGAATGGACTCTATTTGTGAAATGGAAAATTATAATGACACAGAGGACTGTAAGATGAAATAATATCACTGTTATTTATTTTATTTTTATCATGATAGTGCATCAAAGTAAAGAGAAGGAGAAAGCAAAGCAATTTCTGATGTTAAAAGAAAAAGATAGAAATGGATTTCTGAGCAATTATAGGATTGGAAGCTTTAGAAGAGAAAGTTTTCAGAAAATAAGTAAATCCTAAGGAACCACCAACTATTCTGTAACTGAAAAACTGTGGTTTCAGAAAATCTTAGATAATCTCTAAATCGTATTCTTTACGAATATTCAGATTAATATCCTAAACTTCTATAAAAATGTTAAATCTTTTCATTTCTACAGTATGTTCTTTCTCTCTCTCTTCCTCTCTTCCCCCAAAGCCACATATGCTAATAAAGAGTTAACTGGTCCCTTGGAATGTGAGCTATGAAGTTGCAAGGTTAAATAGAGAGCTTCCTAGTTGCTCCTTATCAGAGGGAAATAAAACAAGTAGAGGGATCTGAATCTGTGTCCATCACTGAACAAACTGTCTTCAAAGTAGCCCTTCAAACATAGCTTTATTCTTCCTTTGGGTATACAGAACACAATATCATCTTATTTTACTTTTGGGACCTCTGGTGGCTAAGTCCTAAGACGTTAGATTGCTAACCAGAAGGCTAGGGGTTCAAATCCACCAGCCACTCCTCAGAAGGAAGATTGGACAATTTACTTCCAAAGGGATACAGCCTTGGAAAACTACAGAAGGGTCTCTATGACTCTGATCCAACTCAAAGGCAGTGAGTTTGTTTTTGTGTTTTGGTATTTTATTTTTGCCTACACACTCACAATGTTCATCTGTCAGGAAACAAAGTACTGAGAAGGTTTTTTCTCTGTTGTCTCTATGCAAGGTAGCACCTAACATATCTTAAAGCTCAAGTTAATACATAATTTAGCTTACAGCGTTTCTGTAATTTTACACGTTGGACTGCATTTAAAGTGATCCATGAAACCACATTTAAACCCTAAACTTTAAATGTTGTACATCTGCATCCTAATCTAAAGCAGCCTTAAACACAGCAGCTGGCAGTAAGCTGTAGCTCATATTACCTGCCAAAAAATCCAGTCATTGGTGTGTTCACTACCATGGAATTATTGCTGCTGTAACAACTGAATTCATGTTGGTTCTTGACTTCAAGCTGATTGGTTTACTTAGATGCACTTGTGTTTATTTCTTTTGTAGCTTTTGTTATATTTATTTGACAGCCTCTTATTTGGCATTTTCTCCAAGGAATGGAGCAGTCAACATACATAATTTCATGAGCTCATTTTGACTTTCTGTATAGCATCAATATACAAGGAAAATGGCATCTGGGTAGTATTTAGAGCTGTGATATGTCACCTAAGGACAGGAAATTAAAGTAGGGTAATCACTCAGCTCTAACATGCCTTGTTGTGCTTAGGCACTGAAGTATAAAATCTTAGACTTTTTCATCCTTCAGCCTTTCTCTTTCTTTCTTTATCTTTCCTTTAATTTCCTGATAATCAGTTAACCATAGTTAACTAGACCTCATGTTTTCCTATTAGAAGTAATATCTTTCAGATAATTTGTTCTGCTTTTTGAAAACAGACAACAATTTTCAAGACATACAACTTCTTCCTTACACTATCAATTCCCTTTTATATCCTATACAGTGCTGTCAATTTAATTTTCCTACACTCAGTTTTGGAATTTTGTGTTTTAAAACTCCCATGGGTGCCTGACTTGTCACAAGAGAAGACCTCTCCAAACCTTCCTGGATCAAATGAAACAGGTCTACCTACTCTTCTTAAACACTCCTCTCACACCCTGACTCTGAGTCTTACCTCACTTTCTACTCAATTCTTTTTGCTAAATAAATTCATTCTTCTCTTCAAGGACAAGCTCAACCCACCTCTTTTCAAAGCTTTCACTTTCACCCCAGATGTTCAGTGATAATTATATAAGCCAATTGTTTGGTTCCTGCTCATGCTCAATAATGCTATCTAAGTACATTGTACACATTGACCCATGTAATTCTCACAAAACACCAAGAAAAAAGTATTATCAATGATTCTACTATATGAATGAGAACATGAGTTACCCACAAGATCAATTCATTTGTCTACTGTACACAGTTCTTATGTGGTGGTAAGGAGCCCTAGTGGCTAAAAGATTAAGCACTTGTCTGCTAACTGAAAAGTTGACAATAACGCCAAGTAGAATCAAAGCTCAATACCCATCCTGTCTATTGTTATCCCCACCTGGGTTAGAGACAGATAAGCAGTCATGATAACCTGGTTCCTGAAGAGCTGAGCTGAATTGAAGCTCAATTTCCCTATCCTCTCCATTGTTATCCCCCACCCTAGTATCAACTGAGAGTGAATACGAGGTGTGACTGAAAAATGGGTAACTAAGGTTCTATAGGGAGCTCTGGTAGCATAGTGGCTAAGGCACTTGACTGCTAACCAGACGGCTGGTGGTTCAAACCCACCAGC
>NW_006922216.1:1005865-1024224 GCF_000298275.1 Orycteropus afer afer | reverse complement strand
TGGGCAATCCTACTTCCATAGTGATACTGCCTCAGAAACCCAAGGAGGGGTCGCTATGAGTCAGGGCTGACTCGACGGCACATAACAACAGCAATAAAAAGGTTCTATAACAGAATGCAGCCTCCTTGGCTGCATCCTGAAAAAATTAGGCTCATTTTGACTACGAGCCTATGAAAAGGAAAAATGTAGTATTTTTTTTTCTAACACTATCTGGCCCCAGGACCAGCTTGAGTCTGAGGATAAATAGCCAGAGAATGGAAGTTTAAACTATGATAATATTTTGCAGTTAGATTTGTTTTATGAAAAAGAAAAGTGGGATGAAATTTTACATATAGAAATTTTCATGTCCCTATTTCAAAATATGGAAGGAAGACTGGGCAATCTACTTCCATAGAGATACCACCTTGGAAATCTAAGAAGGGGTTGCTATAAGTCAGATTCGACTCAACAGCAGTGAGTTATAGTTATTTTAAAATAAGTTTTACAGAAACAGTGCAGATTGATGGTTGTGCGACCTAAAGGGAAAATTGACTTTAAAGGTGTCCTTCAAGAGTCTGAGGCCCTCGTCTTGACCTCATTCCACCCCCATCTACTCTTCCTCCATACCTCCCAGAGTTAAGAGGCCCACCAGTAACAACACTTCTAACCATACGGAGGTTTTAAATTCAGAATCTCCTAAAACTCTGGTTGTGTTATACTCCCCTTTACCTGTTAGCACCCTGGGTGCCCCTCAGGAAGTGGGTGGCACTCAGGGATCAGTCTTCCAAGCACACCTGGAATTGTATACCTGGAATAGTGTACAATTTGGTTAGAGGTTTAATGCAGGCCCATCAGGGCAATACCCATTACAGCAGGTTCCAGCTGACTTAGATTATCAAGGGAATCCTGGAGGTTTTGTTTGGACTCATGTCCCATTCACCACAGCTGACTTATTAAATTGGAAAAATACAATGCCACTTACAGGGAGAATCTGAAGTGGATGGAGACTTTAGTCACCTCCATATTTTCAGTTCATCATCCTAATTAGGCTGATATTAATATGTTATTAACTACCTTGCTCACCCTGAAGAGAGATGAATGGTATTAGAAAAGGCCAAAGAGGAAGCTGGCAGAGTTCACAACCTCCAGCCTGAGAAACCAGTCAAGGGAACCAGCCATTAGGCAGTGCCAGGAACAGATCCAGAATGAGATCCAAATGACCCAGGGGACAGGGCTAATTTGGCCCATATGACAGAATGCATTATTGTAGGACTTCAGAAGGGGACCAAAAGCAGATTAATGTTTGCAAAGTTCAGGAAATACAACAGGGTCCCAAGGAAAATAACTCTCCTTTCTTGGAATGGGTGTATGAAGCCTACTGCCAACACACTGACACTGTCCCAGATGACCCCCAGAACACTCTCTTTATCAATTTGACTGTTATAAGCCAGAGTGCCCCTGATATATGGCACAAACTCCAAAAATTACAAGGGGCCTGGGCATGAACACAACTCAACTGGTAGAAATTGCTTTTGAAGTCTGTGATAACTGGGACCAGGAGGAGGAGAAACAGAAGCAAAGAGACATGAAGCAACAGGCTGTCTTGCTGGCTGCTGCTCTTGGAGGCCCACCACGAAGTCAATCCTGCCAGATAACTCCCCATGGGTCCCCAACGAATAGAAAGGAAGTAAATCAAGCTCCTCCTTGATGAGGACAGCCAACAAAGTTGGGGCCTCAACAGTGTGCTTACTGTAAGAAGCATGGACACTGGAAGAGGGAGTGCCTGGAGTAAGCCCTCCAGAAATGACCAGAAAGGGCCCAGCAGATGGTAAGTACAGCTGACAGTGGCCAAGAATGATGAGGTGGGGGCAGGGGCTCTGTTGCCGACTGGGCTAATCCCTGTCTCCCATGAGGAGCCCTGGGTAGTTATAAATGTGGGAAAAGAGCCCATTAAGTTTTTGCTGGACACAGAGGCAATGTACTCAGTCCTGAATGTCCCCAGGGTCCCTTTGCCCCACAATACTATGAACATCTCTGGAGTTTCAGGAAAGACTACATGTAAAAATTTTCTTCAGCCTCTTGAATGCAAGGTGGGAAGTACTGTATTAACTCATAGTTTTTTATACATGCTTGAATGCCCTGTTCCTCTGTTGGACTTGCTAACCAAGTTAAATGCTCAAGTTACTTTCTCAGCTGACAAGCTCCAGGTGGATGGTAATCCTGACCAGGCATGGGCCCTGAAAGCAGCCCTGCTGCAGTTACCTACTGCTGATCCTGAAAAGGTGTATGAAGATATTCTACAGTAGGTGAATCCAGAGGTGTGGGCTACAGGACCTCCAGGCACTGCTGTGTCTGTCAAGTCATGACTGAAATCCAATTGCAAACCTCCAAATTTCAAGCAGTACCACCTGAAGAATGAGGCTAAGGAGAGAATAAAACTCTTAATTTAGATGTTCCTGGGACATGGGTTAATCTGACCATGCCAGTTGCCATATAATACCCTTATAACTTCCTGTGAAGAAACCAGGCATGGGAGAATACTGGTTTATGCAGGACCTAAGAGCAATAAACCAGGTTGTGGAAGATATTCATCCAGTGGTCCCCAATCCATATACTCTGCTCACCACACTACCAGGAGACTATATTTGGTTGACAGTTTTAGATTTGAAGGATGCCTTCTGCTGAATTCTCCTTGATCACCAATCCCAAGAGTTATTTGCTTTTGAATGGGGAGACCCTAAGACAGGGGCTAAGATTCAGCCCTGTTGGACTATCCTTCCTCAGAGATTAGAAAATTATCCAAGTTCCTTTGGAGAAGCCCTTGGAAGGCTCTTGAGGGGCCTACAATTGCCACAAGAAATAATCCTCCAATACATAGATGATATTTCAATAGTTAGTCCTTCTAAAGAAATGTCTGATGAGAATACTGTAAATGTACTTAAATTCCTTGCAAAAAGAGGATATAAAGTTTCCAAGAAAAAGGCCCAGATCTCTGTTCAGAAGGTAAAATATTTAGGATTTGAACTATCACAGGGCCAAAGACACTTGCTGCCAGAACAGTGAGAAGCAACAGCTTGAGTAGCAACTCCAACCACTATACATCAGCTTCGTGGTTTCCTTGGTATGGCAGGATTTTGCCAAATTTGAATACCCAACTTTGGGCTTACTGCCAAACCTCTTTACTAGGCGGTTCAAGGGAAAGACTCTGACCACTTAGTCTGGACTCTTGAGTGCCAGTGAGCTTTTGAACAAATCAAAGTTAAATTGGGATCTGCACCAGCCCTAGGGCTCCCTGATACCCAAAAGCCTTTTGAGCTATTCATGCATGAGAGACAGGGAGTGGCACTAGGAATCCTCACTAGGCCCATGGAAGTAACCTGTGGCCTACTTCTCTAAACAACTTGACTCTGTGGTCCAAGGATGACCTACTTGCCTGAGAGCTGTAACCACACAATTTGCCTCACTGAATGAGTCTAAAAATCTTGCCCTGGGCCAACTCACTACTGTCCTAACCCCTCACTATGTACTCTCCATGTTAGAGCAAAAGGGAGGACTCTAGTTAACAGCAGGCTAGCTTTTAAAGTATCAGGTGGCCTTCCTTGACAACTCTAATGTCACCTTGAAAGTAGCGTCCATCCTTCATCCAGACACATTGCTGCCAACCACAGAGAATGGGGGGTCAAAACTCGATTGCTTAGAAGTGATTGAGAAAGTTTATTCTAGCTGCCCTGACCTAAGTGATCAATCATTAGACAATCCAGATTTGGAACTGCTTGTTGATGGAAGTAGCTTTGTAAAAAACAGCATCCTCAAGGCAGGATATGCTGTAGTGACTTTATATGAGACTAAAGAGGCTGAGGTCCTATCCCAAGGAACTTCAACACAAAAGGCAGAATTAGTTGCTCTCACTCAGGTCCCAGAATTATGTACAGAACAACAAATGAATATATTTACTGATTCACATTACTCTTTTTCTATACTTCATGCTCATGGTTCTATATGGAAAGAATGAGGCCTATTGAATTCAGGAGGAAAAGAAATTAAGTATGCAGAAGAAATACTCAGATTATTAGAAGCTGTCAACCAGCCTATGGAAGTGGCAATAATGCGTTGCCAAGACATCAAAAAGGAGATTCCTTAATAGATAAAGGCAATCACCCTGCAGATACTGCTGCCAAACATGTGGCCAAAACCAAATCTCCTATAACAATGGTGGATGGTGGCTGTACTAATCCATGTTCTAAACCTCAGTGACTTAGATCCTGGGTATTCAGAAGATGATTTAACCTGACCAGATAAATGGGGTTTCAAACAAGACCAAACTAAAAATAAGTGGATCCATAACAAAGAAGGAGTAATCTTAATTCCTGCACACATAATGTATGATGTTATTTTAACAGCCCATACCAGCACCCTTTAGGAATAGATGCCTTGTATGCCTGGCTGCATAAATTTATTTCAGGATCATATCTATATAAAACCATCCAAAAGTTGACATAAGGCTATGTGATCTGTACCTAGAACAATCCAAAGTGTGACCTACCTTCAATGGTAAAAGGAGTTCAACCAAGAGGAGTAGGCCTGTGTGAAGACTGTCAGGTAGATTTCAGTGTTATGCCTACAGCCTCTGGAACAATCAAGTAGCTGTTAGTATTTGTGGACACTTTCACTGGATGGGTAGAAGCCTTTCCCTGCTGCACAAAAAAAGCAGAAGAGAGTAAAGCCCTATTAGAAGAAGTTATTCCCCAATTTGGCTTACCAGTCTCAATTCAAAGTGACAATGGGGGAGCATTTGTACCCCAAATAAGCCAACATGTAACAGAACTATTAGGTATTAAGTGAACGTTGCATTCCTCTTGGAGACCCTAATCAACAGGGAAGACTGAGAAGATGAACCACACTCTTAAGAAGACACTGGCTAAGATGTGCCAAGAGACCAACTTACCTTGGATGAATCTTTTATCTCTTGCCCTGTTGCGGGTCTGAGTTGCCCTCAGAAGCAGACTTAAGTTAAGCTCATATGAAATATTATATGCAAAACCATTTTCTAGAGTGTGGCACGCCAGTTATGCAAGAAAGGGAGACCTTAGAATTGTTAAGGAATTGGATATTTTAAAACATGTGCAAACTTTGTCTGCAACATTAAATACTGCTTACAGTTTGCTTCCAGTGGGTTGTTGTACCCTACAGATGCTCCCCTTCATAGCTTCTGTCCAGGCAATTGGGTCCTGCTTAATGAGTAGAATGACTGGACTCCCCAGAGCCAGTTCCAGCCAAATGGACAGGGCCCTATGAAGTATTGCTGACAACACATTCTTCAGCCAAACTGAAGGGATTCCACCCTTGGACACATCACACCCAATTGAGAATAACACCAAACTACACTGAAGACCGTGCCCAACCTATAACTAAATTTTGTTCTGCAGGGAGTAGCCTTGCAGGTCAGGGAGACTCAAAAGAACCTGACCAACTGAATACTGAGAGTTCCCAGCAACATGCAGTGGGATATAATTGTGAACCCATCGAGAATCTTAAGGTTTTGTTTAAAAGGAAACCTGTTCAAGGTTAAAACATGAATGTGATTTTAATCAGCTCAATGATTGTTTTACCTATACCCTGTGGGGAAGGAGGATAGGAGTCTAACACTCTCATAAAACTCCAACAAACCCTATTAAACCATATGCCTTGGGCTAATAACTGTTGGGTGTGTTCCCACTCTCCTTCACATGGAGCACAGGGTTTACCTATCATCACCATTCCTGTACATTTAGAATACTGGGCTGGGAATGAAAGGGTCAATATAATTAATTCTAATGAAAGTTCCACTGTGATAAAATAAAATGTATTAAGATCTCAAACTTTGGCAATTTTATGTATACACTGGACCCCTTCTAGGCCAACACCTTCAGTAGGGAACCATTTCCACATATATCTTTCATATCTTGAACCATATCTGGATTAATGAAGTTGGTGCCATTATAAAATATGAGACCCAGGTTAAGATTATGTCTAATAGTATGGATATTACTTTGACTAAGCAGAGCATTGCTAGGGCTATTTTTCAGTTTGCTCCGACTTCTTATTCCCTCCACTATGTGGGGTTATATTGGTTACATGAGCATACTGCTTTTAAAACTTGGCCAGCTAATCATGAAGGCATCTGCATTCTAGGATGGGTCTGAGAAGAGGGAGCACATTTCCTGCCATTAGAAGAAGTTTGTCATTCTCCTTGACCTAGCTACTAACACCGACGTATCCCTCCTAATCTGAATTGGAGTGCTTGGGAAAAAAATCCAATGAATTTTAATTCCTATGATAGGCATTGGAAAAAATTATGATGACCTTCATCTTTATACCAATTCATTCAGAATGTTTCTGTTTCTCTAGAGTCAGTAGCAAACTCTATTTCTGATATAAATTCTGCACTCCAAAGTGAAATAAACTCAGTCCAGACTGTTGTGCTTCAGAATAGGGCAGCCCTGGATCTTACATTGATAGCACATGGAGGGTATGTATATGCATCAATGCCACCTGTTGTTCAATAGTTAATGCATCAGGACAAATAGAACAAGATCAACAGGCTACCCATAACACCATTCATAAATTGCAATTGTGACAAGACGGAGACTATACGATATCAATTAACTCCCACCTTTGGGGTAGACTTTTCTTGGCTCACTTCTTGGGTACCCAAATTAGGGTGGCTGAGATGCTCCCTATGTTATCATTGATAATCTTGTTGTTATATTCAATGTCTGTCTAACTGCTTATCTATCTTCAAGCACCCAAAATGACAGTCTGCTCTACAGGCATCTCTTCTCCTCTGACTGTGGCCACAAGATTCTGAGAGCTGTCTAAACCGCAAGAGACTATTAGCCAAGAATTTCTGAGTTCCACCCACTTTGCCCTGAGTAGTAGGAAGTAGAATGAGTTGTTGTCCCATTCTCCAAGAATGTGGAAGAGTAACCACTCAAAGGGGGGATTGAAGCCAGTAGAATCAAAGCTCAATCCCCATCCTGTCTATTGTTATCCCCATCTGAGTTGGAGACAGATAAGCAGACATGATAAACTGGTTCCTTAAGAGCTGAGCTGAATTGAAGCTCAATTCCTCAATCCTCTCCATTGTTATCCCCCACCCTAGTTGGAAACAGGTGAATAAGTATGTTAATGAGTTTCCTTAAATTTGTTTTTCAGAAAACAACCAATACCAACTTGAAATAAATTTTGGCCCAAGGACGTGTGCAGTGAGGCAAATGGGAACAAAATTACTAGGAACTGACATCTTCCCCTTTGCCCAAGTCCACACCAGCTGATGACAGGAAGGTGGTGCAACTCATCCCCACACAAGTGCACTGCTTTAAAAAATAGTCTCTTTAAACCCAGGCAAAAGAAGCCTCAGCCAATCTCCAGCTAATTCATGCTCAAATTCCTGAAATTTTTATGAATATGTATAAGCCCCTCTCTTGAACTTTACAAAAACTGTATCCCAGCCTCTACTTGAGGAGACAGGTTTGGGTAATTTTGTCTCCTTGCATTGTTACTTTGAAATAAATAATCTTTTTCTCCTCTCAAATACTCGGTGCGTGTAAACTGTTGTTGTTGTTATGTGCCGTGGAATCGGACCCGACTCATAGTGACCCCTCCTTGGGTTTCAGAGGGAGTATCACTACAGAAGTAGATTGCCCAACCTCCCTTCTGAGGAGTGGCTGCTGGCTTTGAACTGCCAGCCTTCTGGTTAGCAGTCAAGTACTTTAAGCAGTACACTACAAGTGCTCTGTAAACTAATTTGGCCTTATCACGTACCAGGCAGGGAACCATGTTGGGTCCACCTTCAACAGTTCAAACCCACTCAGCATCTCTGAAAGAGAAAAGACCTGGCAATCTTTTTCCATAAAGATTACAGCCTGGGACACCTTATGTGGAAGTTCTACTTTGTCACATGGGAGGACTATGAATTGGAATCAACAACCAATTAAGTGGGGGAGCCAGTGTTCAAACCCTAATCACATTATATAGGACCTCTTCCTCATGACTTCTTTGATATGTCCCTGTTGTTGTTGTTGTTAAGTGCCATTGAGTCGTTTCCGACTCATAGCGACCCCATGCACAGCAGAACGAAACACTGCCGGATCCCGCGCCAGCCCCACAATCCCTGCTATACTTGAGCCCATCATCCCAGCCACCATGTCAATCCATCTCGTTGAAGGCCTCCCCCTCTTTCGTCGACCCTCCACCCTACCAAGCATGACATCCTTCTCCAGGGAATGGTCCCTTCTGACAACATGACCAAAATAGGTGAGACAAAGTCTGGCCATTCTTGCTTCCAAGGAGCATTCTGGATGCACTTCCTCCAGGAAAGATCTGTTAGTTCTTTTAGCAGTCCATGGTACTTTCAGCATTCTCCGCCAGCACCACAACTCAAAAGCATCAACTCTTCTTCAGTCTTCCTTATTCATTGTCCAGCTCTCACATGCATACGAGGTGATTGGAAATATCATGGCTTGTGTCAGGCACACCTTAGTCCTCAAGGAGATATCCTTGCTCCTCAGCACTTGAAACAGTTCCTTCACAATTGACTTTCCCAATGCTACATGTCGTCTAATGTCCTGAATGCTGCTTCCGTTGGCAACGATTGTAGAACCAAGCAACGTGAATTCTTTGACAACCTCAATCTTCTCTCCATTTATTGTGATGCTGCTCATTGGTCCAGTTGTGAGGATTTTTGTTTTCTTTATATTGAGACGTAATCCATACTGCAGACTGTATTCTTCAACTTTCATCAGTAGGTGCCTTAAGTCATTCTCACTTTCAGCAAGCAAAGTTGTATCGTCTGCATATCTCAGGTTGTTAATGATTCTTCCTCCAATCCTGATACCATGTTTTTCTTCATATAATCCAGCTTCTTGAATTATTTGCTCAGCATATAGATTGAATAAGTGTGGAGAAAGGACACAACCCTGATGCACTCCCTTCTTGATTTTAAACCGTGTAGTGTCCCCTTGTTCTGTTTGAATGACAGCCTCCTGGTCAAGGTACAGATTCCTCACAAGTACAATCAAGTGCTTGGGAATTCCATTCTTCTCAATGTTGTCCATAATTTGTCATGATCCACACAATCAAACGCCTTTGCATAGTCAATAAAACACAAGTAAACATCTTTCTGGTATTCTTTGCCTTGAGCCAAGATCCATCTGACAACAGCTATGATATCCCTTGTTCCACGTCCTCTTCTGACTCCAGCTTGCACCTCTGGAAGTTCTCTGTCAATATACTGCTGCAAACGTTTCTGAATTATCTTCAATCAGATCTTACTTGTGTGCAATATTAATGATATTGTTCTATAATTTCCACATTCTGTGGGATTACCCTTCTTTGGAATGGGCACAAATATGGATCTCTTCCAGTCAGTTCAGTTTGGTCCCTAGCTCACCAAAATTCGGCTACATTGCATGTGTACATATAAAAATTCCATCAGCTTTTGTGATTGCTATTAGGTGCTGTCAAGTCAGTTTTGACTCATACTGACCTTATGTGTAACAGATGGAAATACTGGCCAATCCTGTGTCATCTTCACAATCATTGCTATGCTTGAGACCATTGTTACAGCCGCTGTGTCAATCCATCTGTTCTGGTTACCTAGTGGCACTCTGACAAGAATGCACCACAAATAGGATGACCTTAACAAACAGGAGTTTATTTTCTTACAGTATGGAGGCTTTAAGTCCAAGTTCAAAATACCAGGCTCTAGGGGCTGGGTGAAAGTCCCTCAACCTTGGGGTCCAGCTCTACCTCCTGCTCCCGGTTCACTGGAGCCAGAGGTATTTCTTCACTAAGACAGCTGCTGGCTGCTGAGGCTGAGAAGCCCCAAGGTTGACAAGTAAAAAGGCACAGTCCTGATGTTACCAAACCACACAACAGGCCATTAATTTAAGTCCACTGTAAGTCTCAAGGTCAGCAGTGCATGGCAGGATGCTGAACAACGACAAGGCTACATGCAGGGTCCAAGTGTGCCATTAGCTAGAGATGATTTCCAAAGCTGCTGCTTACATACAGGAAGCAGACCATATACCCAAAGGCAGCTACTGAGCTGCTCACAGTAGATTCCACCATGGAGTAGATTACCACTCTCATTATGGGGAATACTACATCCAGCCACATACCCATTCAACCAGGCCTAGTCAAGTTGACACACAAACTGAATTACCACATCTCATTGAAGATCTTCCTCTTTTTCACTGACCATCTACTTTACCAAACATGATATCCTTCTCCAGGGATTGATTTCTCCAGATAACATGACCATGATACCACCTCCGAAATCCAAAGAGGGGTCGCTATGAGTCTGATCTGACTTCATGGCAGTAAGTTTGCTTTTTTTAAAAAAATTTTTTTTTTTTGATAACATGACCAAAGTATGAGAAACAAAGTCTGGCCATTCTTGCTTACATAAATGATCATCCCTTCAAAAGCAGATATCTCCTCCCAGTATCTTATATGTAATATGTATATAGGAGAAGCAATTGTACCATCCATCACATATTTCTGCTTTCCCAAAGCATGTGAGAATATTGTACCTAACAACTTTGTTTTATTTTAGTGTGGTTATTATGCTGTGGTCAGTAAAATGTGAGAAGAAATGACATTTTTGCAGGAGAAACCTGTAAGACATAGAGTACAGTTCACTATTTTCTTTCCCTCTGCTGTCATGTTCAAAAAACATCCAGATAAGATCTGGGTCCTGGAGCAAAGATCACATGAAGTAGAGTCACTAGAAGACCTGTGCTAGTACTGAGAGAAAAAACAAAGTTATAAATTTGTCTCTTAGATTTTAGGAGTTGTTTGCTACAACATAGCTTGCCTCTCTGATTAATAACAATGTGCAACAGATGTCTGTAGAGGATCATTATAGTGATTCATGGGTGAAAGTAAAAATCAGATGAACTCACCAATTATTTTAGAACTTCCAGAAAATATCTACAAGAAAGATGACAAAGCAAGGAAGCTTTTCACCTGGGAGAATTTGATCCTTAAGAATTTTGAACTCCTAGGTGGTCACAGACAGGTCCTGGATCATAAAAGAGAATCCCAACAGGGCCAGTTTTGATTTCAAACTCTTTTCAGAAGTTTTGTATGTATTGCAATTCTCCAATTTAGATCAACTATTACTTTTCTATTTTCCTTTTGTCCCTACAACTATTCTCCAGCCTACTCTTATTCTTGTTCCTTTTTCCTTTGATATGTTTTCACTCTTCAGTTTTTAAGAGACTCCAAATGTGTGCAATAGACTTTCTCATCACAGAGGCTATGCACAGAGCAACCTTTTCTATATATCACATCAATTTACAGTTTCTCCAGCTGTAAAAAAGATATGAAAAAGTTCAAGGTACTTGGTTCCAGCTTAACCAAAGAGAGTGGGATGCTCTAGATCACTGATTTTTCTCATTTATACATATATATGATCTACTACCATTTCAGTTTATGTTGAAAGTATATTATTTTAGTTCTCTGAGTTTACAGGTTGTAATTAATGTAACTTAAGTATTGTTTTCATATTTGATCAATTGTCCTAGATCACCACTCTGTACATCATTAAATACTAGATAGTAATATAGCTAAAGGTAGAAGTGGTGTAAGAAGTTACCTAAGTGTCAAAATGAAATATTAACATTTTACCATTCTATGAAAGAATAATGAAAAACCAGGAAACACCTCTTAATATGGGAGCTCTGGTAGCATAGTGGCTAAGACACTTGCCTGCTAACCAGACGGCTGGCGGTTCAAGCCCACCAGCCACTCCTCGGAAGGAAGGTTGGGCAATCCTACTTCCATAGTGATACTGCCTCGGAAACCCAAGGAGGGGTCGCTATGAGTCGGGTTTGACTCGACGGCACATAACAACAACAACAACATGGATGATCCTGGAGGACATTTTGCTGAGTAAAAGAAGTGAATCACAAAATACAAATATTGTATGAAACCACTATAATAAAAGTCAACAAAATGTTTACACTTAGAAAGAAAAAAATCTTTGATGGTTACTAGGAATGAGAGGGGAGGAGAGGGAAAATCATTAACTAGAGAGTGGATACTTAGATGAAGGGAAACAATATGTGTAATAAGGGGAAGGTCAGAACAATATGACCAAGGCAGAGGAAGACACTGAGAGACACACAAGTTATAGACAACAAAAGTAAATATTGCATACATAGTCCTGCAGTAACAGTGATAATGAACAATAATCTATGGGTAGATACATAGATATGCAAGCTGAACAGGTATGAGAAGGCAAACAAGACTACACTTGTGAGCATATATAGGTTTTGCTGAGGATATTTTACATATGTTATTGGTATGTGCTATAAAAATATCCATGTATATAGTAGAGCAAACAAGGGTAAACTTATGAAAATTTCTTAGTCACAACCAAACACTGCAGGGAATAAATCACTGGGCTTAAAGGCTTAGGACCAGAGGCTTGGGGAACATCTAAGTCAATTGATATAACATAGTTCACAAAGAAAATGTTCTACATCCTAGTGAGGTGAGTAGCAACTGGGGTCTCAAAATCTAGTGAGTAGCCAGCTAAGCTGCAACCATTGTTCTCTCCCCATTCAGAGAAAAGAAGAGTGAAGAAAATCTAACATTCAAGAAACAATTAATCCAAAGGACTAAATGGGTCGTGTTAACCACAGTTTATACTACCCTGAGCCTAGAAGAACCAGATGGTACCACAAGAAACCGTTCTTATCAGGACCACAGACTGTCACAGGCAGAGTGAGAGAAAAATGCAAGGAAAAAAAAAAATCAAAACCATGAAAAGACCAGTCTTACTGGTAGAACCCCCAGGACTGGTGGAACTCCCAAGACTGTGGCCCTTAAACACCCACCCTTTAAACCTGGAACTGAACACACACCCCAGCTATAATCTTTCGGCCAAACAGGCCTGGAAAGTAAACAATAACAATTGTGTGGAATGTACTCCTCAAAACAATGAGACAAAAAAGGCAGCATTTTCCCCAAAACAAAGCTCAGAAGTCAGAAATAGGAGAAAAGAAAGAAGACTAGACAGGAACACAGACAGGGAAAAGAATGTTGTTACACTGATGGAATTGCAACTAATGTTACAAAACAAAATGTGTATGAATCGTTTAATGGAAAACTAATTTGCTCTGTTTACTTGTGTTTATTGACTATGCAAAGGCATTTGATTGTGTAGATCATGACAAATTATGGGTAACATTGAGAAGAATGGAAATTCCTGAACACTTGATTGTACTCATGAGGAACGTGTACCTTGACCAGGAGGCTGTCATTCGAATGGAACAAGGAGACACTACATGGTTTAAAATCAAGAAGGGAGTGCACCAGGGTTGTATCCTTTCCCCACACTTATTCAATCTACATGTTGAGCAAATAATACTAGAAGCTGGACTATATGAAAAAAAAAACATGACATCAAGATTGGAGGAAGAATCATTAACAACCTGAGATACGCAGATGATACAACTTTGCTTGCTGAAAGTGAGGATAACTTGAGGCACTTACTGATGAAGGTTGAAGAATAGAGTCTGCAGCATGGATTATGTCTCAATATAAAGAAAACAAAAATCCTCACAACTGGACCAATGAGCAGCATCACAATCAATGGAGAGAAGATTGAGGTGGTCAGAAAATTCACGTTGCTTGGTTCTACTATTGATGCCAATGGAAGCAGCAGTCAGGACATTAGACAACATGTAGCACTGAGAAGGTCAATCGCAAAGGAACTGTTTCAAGTGCTGAGGAGTAAGGATGTCTCCTTGAGGACTAAAGTGCGGCTGACACAAGCCATGATATTTCCAATTGCCTCGTATGCATGTGAGAGCTGGACAATGAATAAGGGAGACCGAAGAAGAGTTGATGCTTTTGAGTTGTGGTGCTGGCAAAGAATGCTGAAAGTACCAGGGACTGCTAAAAGAACTAACAGATCTGTCCTGGAGGAAGTACACCTGAAATGCTCTTTGAAAGCGAGAATGGCCAGCCTTCGTCTCACCTACTTTGGTCATGTTGTCAGAAGGGACCATTCCCTGGAGAAGGATGTCATGTTTGGTAGGGTGGAGGGTCGACGAAAGAGGGGAAGGCCTTCAATGAGATGGATTGACAGGGTGTCTGGGATGATAGGCTCAAGTATAGCAAGGATCATGGAGCTGGTGCAGGATCGGGCAGTGTTTCATTCTGCTGTGCGTGGGGTCGCTATGAGTCGGAAACGACTCGATGGCACCTAACAACAACAACAACAATTTGCTCTGTAAACTTTCACCCAAACCAGCATTTTAATTTTTTTTAATTTAGTATTATTTAAAACTTACAAATTAGAGAGCATATTGAACCTATAACAAAAATCTGATTATGGAAGAGTCCTAATTTTAAAACATTGAGTTAAATGAGGTTGTCTTGTATTAATGTTGAAAGAGTTCTTTTAGTACCTAAAAGAAAATACATTCCCTAAATGCAAGATAATAGGAGTATTTATAGAACTATTACTAATAATGACTTAAATTTCCCCTGCTAAAGGTAACATGTATGCTGATTAGACATTTCAGAAGTTCAGACAAATTCATTACAGATTTAAACTGTTGTAGACTTTCAATGTATGGGTGAGTGTTGAGGTGAAGAAAGGGAGTACTAGAAGAGATTTCTGAGTGAGGACAATAAACGACATTGAAAGTGGACTCTAGAGGCATAAATATTAGTGTCTTTGTTTCCTATTGCTATGGCTCACAGCTGATTTGAAAACCTTCCTAGCTAAGGGATCACTACAAAGTAGAAACAGTTGCACTTGCTACTAACCAAATTAATTTGCACTATCTCAGCTGGCCTTATTGAATTATTTCCAAGCTCCCAGAGGCAAAAAGGTATTGCTGTACTTAACTATTCAATAAGGTTTACTGTTAGGCCTCACTGGTGTAGCTTGGTTGTACATTCAGTATCATCTAGTTTAAACATATTGAGCAATCAATTTAAACTTGTTATTGTCATCGGGGTTTGAAAATTTAATAAGCAATTACCTGAACACATTCCTTTATGTTTTTAATTTCTACTGAGATGCTGTTCTATTCTCAGGCCTAAAGCAATCATGCCCTCCAGAATGTTTAATTGAATGAGTCCATAATGCAAGGCTTTTTCTTGACTGTATTTTCCTAGTGTGATTTATGAAATTGAATGAAGCAATGTCTTCACAAAAAGGGAACCAAGAATAAGTACAAATTTCAAGAATCTGACATGGATAAATAATAAAACTCATCTTTTTGATGTGGGGGGAGACATCTCCCTGCCCCTTTTCTTTAATGCAGCAATGCCTTTCTTAGAAAATGAAATGCTTTCACCTTCTCCTATTTTCAGAGGCAATGTGGCAGGATTATGTATACATATTGTCATTGTTGTTGATCTACTACATGAAATGGTGTCCTTTTATTTATACAAGTCTTTATTTACAAAAGTATTGTAGAGAATAATTCTGAACTTTAAAGTATGAAGGTTTATTTTTTTCTAATATTTGTTTTTTCTCATTTTGTCTTTAACAGGGGTTGACAAAACTTTTTCTGTAAACAGCCAGGTGATAAATATTTTAGACTTTACAGCCACATAGTCTTTAAAAAAAAGCAAACAAACAAATAATAATCCCTTTACTATCTTATCAATTTATTGCATAGTGACCCTATAGGAGAGTAGAGCTGCCTCATAGGGTTTCTAGCCTGAAACTTTTACAGAAGCAACATCTTTCTCTCACAGAGTTGCTATTGATTTTGAACCACCAACCTTTCTGTTAGCAATAACACACTTCAACCACTGTGCCAGCAGTCCTTCTTATAGACAGAGACAATTACTCAACTCTGCTGTTTTAGTGCAAAAACAGCCATAGACAATATATTAATGAATGGGTTTGTCTGTGTTCCAATAAAATTATATTTACAAAAACAGGTGGGTGGCCAGGTTTAGTTCACTGGTAATGGTTTGCTGGCCTCTAGTCTAGAATATGCAATCCGAGCAGATATTTTTTTTCTGTGTTTTCTGTTTTTTGGGCGGAGTGGCCAAAACCATGCAGTCCCAGACTCCCTAGCAGGTCTTCTTGCATCTGCCCCATAAATGATGATATATTTAAAGGAATTTTTCCTTCACCTACTTCTTGAGGAATAAATTTTTCTTTGTTACCTACAGCTTATGTTGTAACTTAAGAAATGATGTTTTCCAAATTTAATTTTAGTCCATATCTTTCTCCTAAAAGTCAGAGCACCATACCTTAATTTTTATATAATTTTCTATACAATAGTCCATCTACAGATGCCATGAAGCAACCTAAATATGTCCAAATTAAAATTCCTTACTTCCCAATCAATTTGACATACTTCTATTTGTTGTTGATGTTAAGTGCAGTCAAGTTGTCTCTAACTCATAGCAACCCTATGCAAAGCAGAAAAAAATACTTCCAGGTCTTGTGCCAGCCTCACAATACTTGGTATACCTGAGACCATCATTGCAGAAACTGTGTACATCCATCTTATTGAGGGCCATCCCATTCTTCATTGACCCTCCACATTATCAAGCATGATATTCTTCTCTAGGGAATGGTTCCTTCTGACAATATGGCCAAAGTAGGTGAGGCAAAGTCTGACCATTCTCACTTCCAAGTATTCTGGCTGCACTTCTTTCAGGACAGATTTGTTGGTTCTTTCAGCAGATCATGGTACTCTTAGCATTCTTCTCCAACACAACTCAAAAGCATCAACTCTTAAATTCTGGTAAGATGGCAGAATAGGTAGAAAGACTGCACAGACCCTCTTCAACAAGAAAGGGGGAATCAATTAACACAGATACAGAAGATAATCCTGGACCCGTGAGCCTTGAAGGGAAGGTTATAGAAGTGGACTAAACTCCAACAAGCATGAATTTGCACAAAAATACCAGAAAAGGAGACATATGGAGCTGCAGTCTGGCAGCAATCCTGATGGCATAGACAGCTTGGATATTGCCAAATGGTGGTAGGACCCAAGAATTAACCTAAAAATTGGCCCTGGTAGCCGGGACTACATGGAGGACTGCTCTGGTGGTTGGGGAACTAAAGGGAAAGCAGCAAAGAAGAAGGTGGGCTAAGCTTTAGATTTTGTCTGTCCAGAGGGCGTGGCCATTTTGAATGTTTACAAGCAGCTTGACCATTTTGGATATTTAAAATGAAAGCATTCTCCCAGATTCCAGGGATTTAAGAACAGGCTCTACTTGCTGGAAAACCCAAGGACATTCTGAATACAGATGACTGGAAAGGTGCGACATTCCCCTTGTTACTCTTATATCCCACACCCTCTTGGTGAATGGAGGAGCAGCCATCCCTCACTCCCACCCATGTTCTTGACTGGCAGGAATTCCGTCCCAGTCTGTGTCTTGAATGGAGCCTGGGTGACCTGCCTTGCTCCAATTTTTTCTTTCTTTTTTCTGTTTTTTAGTTTTTTTTGTTTTTGTTTTTGTCTGTTTTAAAGCTACTATTATCATTATTACCTCTGTTCTTTTTACTATTATTCTTTATTCCCCTCCCAGGTTCTAGTTTTCAGCTTTTTTTCTTTTCCCTGTCCTTGTTGCAATTTTTTTTTCTTTCTTGTGGTTAACCCCATTCCTTGTTTTTCTTTTTGCATTCTTCCCATTTTTTCCTTCATTATTCTCCTTCTTTTATTGTGCTCTCCCCTGATACTGCAGGACTTTTATTTTTCCTTCTTTTCCCCTTATTTCTTCTTTTGGTTCCTGTTCTTGTGTGACTATACATTGTGTTTTTTGTCCATTTACTTTTACTTTTTTGATGGTTATTCAATTGTTATTTTTGTCTAGCTGAATGGGAGACAGCAACAATCCTCATACAACACAACTACACCCACACCTCTTGCAGCTACATTTACTGAGTGAGAGGCATTGCTTCCTTCTCCACCAACGGGCCAACAATAAACAACTACCAAGAGCCTGACTCACCCTTTGCTGCTCTTCACAAATAGTTGACAGACATCTGAATACAACAATGACACAATGTCTTAAAGACAAGAGACCATCACAGTCTACACAAAGAATCAAGATAAAGTGGTAGAAACAGGGGAGTAGGATCCAGACGGCAGTGTCGTAAATTACTTAGTGTGGCTTTTCTACCCATGAGTCTATGTAAATTCCAAGGTGGAATTTTCTATGACCAACTGAGGAGCTCCTGATTGCTGAAGCTATCCACCTGGGTTATTTCTGTTGGGCGTGGTACAATACAATGTTCTGGGAGGTTCCCACTCTCTCTCACATGCTTAGAGTTCTGATGCTGTGATTGGCTAGTTTGACCGCCCTTCCAGGCTCAAAAGGAGGCCTCCTAGAGGCAGAAC
>NW_006922216.1:983099-985194 GCF_000298275.1 Orycteropus afer afer | reverse complement strand
ATACCTGTGGCTTCCAGCCAAACAAAAGACAGGTATACGAGTTGAACATTTACCTGAGGTAGATATGCTCCTTGGAGGGTAAAATCATGGGAGAAAGAAGGGCTGTTTATGCACAGGGAGGCAGCTCATGGGTTAGGAGTGCATGGAGGGATGGACACAGGAAAGAGGTAACTTTTGGGAGGAAGTGGGAGGGGAGCTGTTGCATTGTGGTAAATTTTAGTCAATGTCATGAGACAATGTGTATGTCAAGTGAATTTGATCTATACATTTTCACACAAATCACAATTTAAAAAAAAAAGGCATTAACTCTTCTTTGGTCTTCTTTATTCATTGTCCTGTTCTCACATGCATAAGAGGTGATTGAAAATACTATGGCTTGGGTTAGATGTATGTTAATTTAAGGAGACATCTTTGCTCTTCATCATTTGAAAGAAGCCTTTTGTAGCAGATTTGCCCAATGCAATACATCATCTGATGTCTTTCATTGGTTTTGATTGTACAACCAAAGAATATGAAATCCTTGACAACTTCAATCTTTTCTCCATCCACCTTGAAGCTGTTTATTGTACCCTTTGTGAGGATTTTTGTTTTCTGTATATTTAGATGTAATCCATGCTGCAGAATGCAGTCAATCTTCATTATTAAGTGCTTCAAGTCATCCTCACTTTTAGCAAGCAGAGTTGTGCCATCTGCATATCACAGGTTGTTAATGAGTCTTCCTCCAATCTTGATGCCATATTCTTCTTCATATAATCCAGCTTCTTGGATTATTTTGTCAGCATACAAACTGAATAAGTATGGTGAAAATACACAACCTTGACACACTCCCTTCTTGATTTTGAACCATGCAGTATCCTCTTGTTCTGTGTGAACGACAGCCTCCTGATCTATACAGGTTCCTCATGAGTACAATCAAGTATTCTAGAATTCCCATTCTTCTCAATATCACCCATAATTTATTGTGATGCACACAATTGAATGTTTTTTCATAGTCAATAAAACATAAGTAAACCTTCTATTTAGCAATGGAAATACAGCTATTTTCTGAAATATAGTATTCTTTCTTTTCCTTCCATTACAATATCAACTTATGTTGATTCAATCTCATAAATGACTGAATTCTGTAGCTTCCTTTCCATCTTTATTGTTTCTCCTCCAGTTTTTCATATACCATTCCTGAAATATTGTGAAAATATGATTATGGATTATGCACCATCTGGTCTTTTTCGTTTTTCAGAAGTCCATCATACTGCTTTCAGGTAATTTTTCTGAAATATTACTTTTTGAATTGAAAACCTACAAATATTTATTTTTCCTACAGAAACATAGATTAAAAAGACTTCCACAGCACTAACCTGTATATTTCCTTTATTTCTCTTTGTCTCTACTGTCTACTCACTCCTAACTCACTATTCCTGAAATTCCATGTCAGAGTCGCACTGGAGAACACCACTTCTTTCCAGACACTCCAATATTCACTCCACATTTTTTCCCACTAAATTTCACCTTTTCCATGTCCTATATACTTTACCAGATTCTGATACAGGCAAGAAAAAGAGAAAAAAAAATTACAAGTTTACAGGATAGCAGGAAAAATTACTAAAATAAGTAATCATAAAGAGATATTTAAGAAGCAACACACAAAAGGGATTTAAATCATGGATTTTGAAATGAGACAGCATTTGGATTTTAATGCTGTCACTTAGCTAAGTGATCTTGGGCAGGTCACCAAGCATTTCTATGTTGATTTATCAGTAAAATGTTAGTGTAAAGCAACCTACCTTATAGGATAATTGCAAGGATTAAATGAGTGACTAGTTTGTAAAGCATTTAGAACAGGGTTTAACACATGAATAACTATTTGAAAAAAAATACATGCATACATACATATATGAATATATAAAACCAAAAACAAAGCCACTACCATTGACTCAATTCCAACTCACAGTGACCCCCCACTGAGTTTCTAAGGCTATAAATCTTTACAGAAGTAGATTGCCTTATCTTCCTCTCATGGAGAAACTGATGGGTTTGAACCACTGCCCTTTTGGTTAGCAGCCAAATTCTTTACCCACTACGTCACCAGAGATCCTTT
>NW_006922216.1:977636-982999 GCF_000298275.1 Orycteropus afer afer | reverse complement strand
ATATATATATATATATATATATATATAAACTACATGTTGTTTTTGTTACGTGCCATTGAGTCGGACCCGACTCATAACAACCCCTCCTTGGGTTCCGAGGCAGTATCACCTTGGAAGTAGATTGCCCCATCTTCCTTCCGAGGAGTGGCTGGTGGGTTTGAACCGCCAGCTTTCTGGTTAGCAGCCAGTGCTTTAGGCACTACGTTACCAGAGCTCCTATATAAACTACATAGTATTCTTGCCTGTATGCTCAGAATTAATTTAATTAATTAAATCTATAATAGAAAAGCTGATGAAGGAGCAAATATTTATGCATTCAGAAATGAAGAAGAGTAAAAGGGGAAAAGGAGCTATTTCCATGGAACTTGGAAAATGAACTGATAATTAGCAAAGCAGATTGAGGGTTTAAAACTGAGTTGGTCAATTGGTCAGTATTCAAAGTCCATATTACTCTATAGTAGTGTGCTCTAAGGGTCATCTATTTACTTCATTATATATTAGGCTTTTATCACAGAATTTATCTATATAAAAGGTCCATTGTTTAGTGCTTCAATCTCAAAATTACATTTAGACTTATCAGCTCTAAGAGTTTATGCAAATAAATCAGTAGACCTTTTTTCATGTCAATTTCCCTGTCCCTTATTTCATCCTTATACACTAGCACCTAGTAACAGTCAGTTAACTGTAACACTTAAGAGTCCAAAAAAAGAAAAAGAAAACCCACTTTCATTGAGTTAATTACAGCTCATGGCTCATAACTATGCTTTAGGACAGATGTGTGTCTTCTTTATATCATTTTCATTTCATCCTTACATCTGGAAGCAAGTGTGAGAAAGAGAACAAAGAAGTTCAAGTCAGAAGTCCTGAGTTACAGTTTCAAGTTTCTATAAGACATGGGCAAGTTATTTTAAGCCTGATGAGACTGTTTTTGCACATAAAATGGAGGTGAAAGCACCTATCTTCCACCACACAGGAAATGGATTAAAACAGACACAACCTATAAAAATACCTGTAAACTCTAAAGAACTATATTCACAGAAGTTATAATTGGTCTCCTAATCCTGTCTATCTCTTAAGACTCAAATCAAGCTTCATAAATTCCTTATAACTTTTCTTGCCCATTCAAATTCAGTGATTCCTGTTATTATAAACTCAAACATTTACTGGTGGACCACTGAGGCTATGTGTTGGAATTACCTCAATAGTTGTGGGTTTAGTTTTCTGCCACTGAGGCAGATTGTCATTATAAGGCTTTCAGCTTTTATGATATCAACCATTTACTATTTACTTATTTAACTTGTTTACCCAAGTGGACTTAAAACATGAGGATGATAGATACTATGGTATATGTATGTTTTTTTTTTTTCCTGTGGGGGCATGTCCCACTATCTCAAGGACTATGCAAAGCACAAAGCAGGATTAACAAACATTGATTAAGGATAAATCAAAGGATTAATTTAGAACAGGAAGAAAATAACTAAATGTACCCTTGAAATAAATAATGCACCTCATATTTGTCAACTTAGTTTCAGGTCTACCCTTAACTATTACAATTTACATAATAAGCTAAATTCTAGTTTTTACAAACCATTTGCCATCAGGTTAATTCTGGAGCAAAAACAGAATGAGCTCTTACTAGGTGCTACTGCCACCACTCCTGCCAGTTTGTCACACTGTGGTGGCTTGTGTGTTGCTGTGATGCTGGAGGCTATGCCATTATAATTTCAGATACCAGCATGGTCACACATGGTGAATAGGTTTCAGTGGAGCTGCCAAACTAAGACAGACTTGGAGAAAGAAGGGGCCATCTTTCTAAAAGAATTGTCCAGTGAAAACCCTATGAATAGTAATGAAACACTGTCTTATATATTATTAATAAACCTTATGAATAGCCCTTAAATGTTGTCCAAAATAGTGCTGGAAGATGAGCCCTTCAGGACAGAAGGCACTCAAAATACAGAGGAAGAGCTGTCTCCTCAAAATAGAGTTGACCTTAATGAAATGAATGGACTAAAGCTTTTGGGACCTCCATTTGCTGATGTGACACAACCAAAAATGGGAAGAAACAACTGCAAGCATCCAATAATAATCAGAAAGTGGAATGTACGAAGTATGAGGCTAGGAAAATTGGAAGTTGTTGAAGATGAAATGAAACACATAAATATCAATATCCTAGGCATTAGTGAGTTTAAACGGACTGGTTTGGGCCATTTTGAATCAATCATATGACCTACTACTCCAAGAATGACAAATTGAAGAGGAATAGAGTGTCATTCATCATCACAAAGAATGTTTCAAGATCTATCCTGAAGTACAATGCTGTCAGTGATTGGATAATATCCATATGCCTACAAGGAAGACCAACAACAGCAACAACATTATTCAGATGTATCCACCAGCCACCAAAGCCAAAGACCAGAAAATTAAAGATATTTACCAACTTCTGCAGTCTGAAATTGACCAAATATGCAATTGCTTATGATTGGAATGTAAAAGTTGGAAACAAAGGAAAATCACCAGTAGTTGGAAAATATGGCCTGGGTGAAAGAAATGATGCTGGAGATAGCATGATAGAATTTTGCAAGAGCAATGGCCTTATTCATTGTAAATAACTTTTTTCAACAACATAAACATAGGCTATACACATGGACTTTATAAGATGGAATACACAGGAATCAGGTAGACTACATCTGTGGAAAGAGGTGGTGAAGAAGCTCAATTTCTTCAGCCAAAACAAAACCAGTATCTGACTGTAGAACAGACCATCAACTGTTGATATGCAAGTTCAAGTTGAAGCTGAAGACAATTAAAACAAGTCCATGAGAGCCAAAATATAACCTTTATAATCCTTCTTAATTTAGAGACCATTTAAAGAATAGATTTGATGCATTGGACACCAATGACTGAAAACCAGATGAATTGTGGGATGACATAAAGAATGTCATCTGTGAAGAAAGCAAAAGGTCATTAAAAAGACTGGAAAGGAAAAAAAGACCACAATAGTTCTCAGAAGAGACTCTGAAACTTGCTCTTGAATGGAGATTAGCTAAAGCAAATGGAAGAAATGACAAGAAAAAAGAGATGAGTAGAAGATTTCAAAGAACAGATCGAGAAGACAAAATCAATTACAATGAAATGTGCAAAGACCTGGAGTTTTGTAACAAAAAGGAAAGAACACACTTGGCATTTCTAAAGCTGAAGGGACTGAAGAGAAAATTCAAGCCTCAAGTTTCAATATTGAAAGTTTTTGTGGGCAAAATACTGACTGATACAGGAAACATCAACAGAAGATGGAAGGAATACACAAAATCACTGTACCAAAAAGAATTGGTTGATATTCATCCATTTCAGGAGGTGGCATATGATCAAGAACCAATGGTACTGAAGAAAGAAGTTGAAGCTGTACTGAAGGAATTGGCAAAAAAACAAGGCTCCAGGAACTGATGGAACACCCACTGAAATGTTTGAACAAGTGCATGCCATGCTGGAGGCACTTACTCATCTATGCCAAGAAATTTGGAAGACAGGTATCTCTGGCCCACTGACTGGAAGAGACTCATATTGTACCAGGTCCAAAGAAAGGCGATTCCACAGAATGTGGAAATTTTCAAACAGTATCGTTGATATTACGTGCAATTAAAATCTTGCTGAAGATATTTCAAAAACAGTTTAAGCAGTATATTGACAGGGAATTTCCAGAAATGCAAGCTGGATTCAGAAGATGGCATGGAATGAGGGATATCATTGCTGATGTCAGATGGTGTTTTGGTTACCTAGTGAGTTTGTTTTTTTGATTTAGTACTGCTCTGACAAAAATATACTACAAATGGGATGGCTTTAACAAACAGGAGTTTATTCTCTTACACTTTGAAGACATTAAGTTCAAGTTTAAGGTGCTAGGCTCTAGAGGATGGGTGAAAGCCCTTCAACCTTGGGCTTCAGCTCTGCCTCCTGGTTCTGGCCCACTGGAACTAGAGGCTTTTCTTCACTCAGACAGCTGCTGACTGCTGAGACTGATAAGCCCAAGGCTGACAAATAAAAAGGCACAGTCCTGATGTTACCAAACCACACACTAGGACTTTATTCAAGTCCATGGAAAGTCCCAAGGTCAGCAGATCATGGCAGGCTGCTGAACAATGGCATGGCTACATATAGGGTTCAAGAGTGCCATAAGCTAGAGACCATTCCCCAAGGCTTCTCCTTATATACAGGAAGCACATCTCTAGGGTATCTACTCAGCTGCTCATAGCAGATTCACCATGGAGTTGATTACTAGTCTCATCATGGGGAATACTACATCCAGCTGCCCAGCCACTCAACCAGTCCCAGCCAAGTTGACACACAAACTTAACTACCAGAGATGGATACTGGCTGAAAGCAAAACATAGCAGATAGATGTTTACTTGTGTTTTTTATTGGCTATGTTTTATTGATTATGCAAAAGCACTGTGTGGATCATAAAAAATTATGGATAACATTGAGAAGAATGGGAATTCCAGAACATTTAATTGTGCTCATGAGGAACCTGTACATAGACGAAGAGGCTGATAGTTCAAACACAACAAGGGGATACTGCATGGTTTCAAATGAGGAAGGGAGTGTGTCTGGTTGTATGCTTTCACTCTAAATATTCAATCTGTCCAAGAAGCTGGACTTTATGAAGAGAAGCTTGGCATCAGGATTGCAGAAAGACTGATTTACAACCTGCAATATGTATATAACACAAGCTTGCTTGCTGAAAGTGAAGATGACTTGAAACACTTACTGATGAAGATTAAAGACTACAGTCTGCAGTATGGATTACACTTGAACAGACAATGAAAATCCTCATAACTGGACCAATAAACAGCATCATGATAAATGGAGAAAAGATTGGAGTGGTCAAAGATTTTATATTACTTGTTTCCACAATGCAAAAATGGCAAGAAGGCCACATGTTCTGACCTCCTCTAATCCCACAAGAGGAAGGCAGAATCACCATCAATAGCCCAAGGCCAATTACTGCAAGGCCAGACATGCTGCCTCCCTCCAGCCCTTTCACCAACTGTTCCTCCCAAAGCACTCACCACCTCTCTCCTGGGTTCGATAATTCACTGCAGTGGCCACAGAGAGCTCACAGATTACGAGGTTTATTAGGGAAGCACCAGGCTACAATTCAAGTTCAGGAAGAACACTCAGTCTCTCTCCCAGCCCACCGTGTCTCAACCAAGTCTCTCACAGTCTCTCCCCCAGCAGTGCTGGTCCCTAGGTGCCTTACTCAGCAATGCGTGTCTCTTGCGTCTCTTTCCCAGCAGCACGTGTCTCAGGACCACGTGTCCCTTTCAGCAGCACGTCTTCCTCAACCAGCAGTCAGAGAGAGTTCT
>NW_006922216.1:975282-977531 GCF_000298275.1 Orycteropus afer afer | reverse complement strand
GCACCTCCCAGAACATTGTTTTGTGCCACTCCCAACAGAAATACTCCTAGTGGACAACTTCAGCAATCAGGAGCTCCTCAGTTGCTCATAGAAAATCCCACCTTGGAGTTTACAAAGACTTATGGGTAGAAAAGCCACACTAAGTAATTTACTACACCACACACAATCAACACCATTGGAAGCAGCAGTCAAGAAATTATATGATGTATTGCACTGGTAAATCTGCTGTAAAAGACTTCCTTAAACTGCTGACGAGCAAAGTTGTCTCTTTGAAGACTAAGGTACACCTGACACAAGCCATGATGTTTTCAATATCCTCACATGCATGTAAAGCTAGACAATATATAAGGAGGACTGAAGAAGGGTTGATGCTTTTATGTTGTTGTGTTAGCAAAGAACTAACAACTCTGTCCTGGAAGAAGTACAGCCAGAATGCTTCTTGAAGTGAGAATGGCCAGACTTTGGTTCATCTACTTTGGTCATGTTGTCAGAAGAGACCATTCCCTGGAGAGGGATAACATGCTTAGTAGAATGGAGGGTTGGTGAAACAGGGGAAGGCCCTCAACAAGATGGATTGACACAGTGGGCTGCTATGATGGGCTCAGTTATAGCAAGGATTGTGATGATGGCACAGGACCAGTCAGTATTTCATTCTGTTTTACACAGGGTCACTCTGAAGCAGAGCTGACTCATACCTAACCTAACAACAACATACCTAACAACAACAACAACAAGAGGATCTAATATTTACATTTACAGGAAAGAATAAGATTACAGGGCTATTGCCTTTATGAGTAAATATCTAAAATTAATCTAGCCTGAGCCCAAAGCCTGTTTTCCAGTTTGTTTTGTTTGCTTATTAGTTTGTTTAGGAAATTTGTTCTGACCACCAAAATTGAGGATCTGGAATGATGCTAGTATCATGTGTAACATGTACAAAAAGAGCAATTAGAAATTAATAGACAAATAAATATAAAATACAGATATCAAAATTGAATTATGTCTGCTGGTGGGACTATAAGATGAAACCACTGTGGAAAATGGTGTGACAATTCCCTATAAGTTGGAAACATAAATACCATTTGATTCAGCAATCTCATGACTAGGTATATAGCCTAAAGAAGTGAGAGCCAGGACACAAACAGATACATGTACAACAATCTTCATCACAGCACTAATCATAATAGCAAACAGACGAAACAACGTAAGTGCCCATCAGTGGAGGAATAGATAACCAAACTATGATACATATATACAATGGAATACTATGCAACACTAAAGAATAATGAAGGATCTGCAAAACACTGCATAACATAGATGAACTTGGAGGACATTATGCTGAGTGAAATAAATCAATCACAGAAGGACAAGTATTTTATGAGTTTACTTGTAAAAAGTCAATGAAAGGTTTACATATGGAAGGAAACTTCTATTGATTACAAGGAATGGGACAAGAAGAGAGGGAAAATTATAAGATCTGTAAGAGAAAAGTATTGATTTAGGTGAAGGGAAAGGCAATATACCAAAAGTGAGTACAAACACAATACCATTAAGGAAAAGGAAGACACAGAGAATTGCCCAAGAGATACAACAAAGATAAACACTTCCATACACAGACAGGCTAAATAAACAGGTATATCTAGAGAAAAGGGATAACACATTACCATTACCAAGTTTGGCAAATGATATTTGTGATAGTTGGAACTGTGTATCAACTTGGCTGGACCACAATTCTGTGTGGTTTAAGCAAATGTGATGTGGATTATTCCCATGAGGGGATCGGATGTATATGTTTTGAGCAGCCAAACCATTGAAAGGGAGTTTTCCTAGGAGTGTGGCCTGCGTCCAGTATATTTATGGACATCCTGGGAAAAGAGATACTCTTCTGTGAACCGGGATACTATTGTGCTGCTTACAAGTGTCCGTGAGTGAACAATCCACCATTCGGCCTGGAGATCTTGGATTCATCATTCACTGGAGTCAACAGCTGGTATACTGCCTGTCAACCTTCAGCTCATCAGTCCCTGCAGCTGTGTGAGTTGGAAAAAAGCCTCAAGCTTGAAGTTTCATCAAGAATTTGGGGCTTGCCAGCTTCTATAACTATGTGAGACATTTTCCTACGATAAATTTCTTTATATGTATATATAAGCTTTACTGGTTTTGCTTCTCTAGAGATCCCAGGCTAACACAATTGGTACCAAGAGACGGGTGGTTTTGTTGTTCTTGTTGTTGATAAGTGCCATCGAGTC
>NW_006922216.1:967925-972527 GCF_000298275.1 Orycteropus afer afer | reverse complement strand
GTTGTCTCTCCTCACCTGTAACCCTAGGGCTGACTGCTCTTCTGTCCAGGTTCAAGGACAAAATCATAAGGATAGGCTTCCTAAATTGGTTCTGACCCATTCTGTTTTGGTTCTCCAATTTGATTAATCATAAAGGCACTGGTGACCCTGCCTCCATTAGTAAAGAGCGCCCTGCTAATCTGTGGCTTGAGTTGGCAACATTATTATGCAAAATACCACCACCAATAGATCAAGTACTTTTGAGAAGTGAGGCTCTGGGTGATCTCATATTTGATACTTTTCTGCAATTTTGTCCGCATAAGGCGTATGAGGAACTGGTTGATTGGTCCAATTTACACTAGACAAAGTAGTGAAAGAGTGAGATAAGTTCAGAGTTGCTGAGTCACAGTTTAAGTGGTGCATAACAAACCTCAGTTTTCCAGTTGTGCTCTGAAAGAAAGTCTTAGTTGTTCTAGTAACAGAGCTGATATTGCCAAAAGCCAAACTCAGAGTCTTATTGTAAGGGTGGCAGACTTATAACACCAATTAAATTGCCAACCCAGAATGGTGTCTGAAGTTAAAGTGAGGGCACTGATTGAAAAAAAATGGGATCCTGAAATCTGGAATGGGGACATATGGGCAGATAGTCAGGAAGATCAGGATATGGAGCCTGTAAAGTCTATTGAATCCCTCCCATTTGAAAGGATTACTATAAAACCATTATTCCTTCTACCTTGGTTTGATGGGATTAACCAAACTTCCTGCTGGGTCATATCCTGGGGCAGAGGCCATAGAAGACATTGCTGAGTGTTCTCAGGAACTTCCCCAACCACCCATTGTTGCTGCTAGACCTGTAACTAAAGTTAAATCCAAGCAAGCCCCAAAAGATGAAATACAAAGTGTGACTGAGGAGATGGTACACTACACCTGAGAGGACATACTTGATTTTGCTAACATCTACAGACAGAAATCTGAAGAATATGTATGAGAATGGCTACTGAGGGTGTGGGATAATTGTGCAAGAAATGTAACACTGGATCAGTCTGAGTTCATTGATTTAGGCCCATTAAATACAAATTCTTCATTCAATGTTTCAGCTTGAGAGGTTAAGAACGTATCTAATTGTTATTTGGTTGGTTTACTGAAGCATGGATTATGCAGTGGCCTATCTTAAGTTAAGTTGAAGTACCAGACCTGCCTTGCTATAATGTAGAAGAAGGTATACAGACGCTTAGGGCAGTTGGACTGTTAGAATGGATTTATCAGATTAGACCTGTAGAGCCAGAAATGG
Source organism: Orycteropus afer afer (assembly GCF_000298275.1). Classification (NCBI taxonomy): domain Eukaryota; kingdom Metazoa; phylum Chordata; class Mammalia; order Tubulidentata; family Orycteropodidae; genus Orycteropus; species Orycteropus afer. The sequence goes on along the minus strand of NW_006922216.1, from coordinate 971,257 downwards.
AGAGTCCAGAGGACATGCCTTTCATGGTGAGGAATAAATTTGTGAAGAAAGCCCCAGCATCCTTGAAGACTTCTGTGATTACTATTTTATGTAAACCAGATTTGACAGTAAGAATGGATTTTATGTAGGAATGGCTCTCATTGAGCTAAGACACTTAACTACAATGGGGCTGATTGGACCCTGTGGTAGTAGGGGCCAAGTGGCAAAGTGAGCGTGGTTACCATAATGGACAGCAGAATTGGAACAGTAATTAGAATACTGTGACTCATGTGGCATTATGGCATTGGCTACTTAGTCATGGTGTTCCTATTAATGAAATACATGGCAAACCAACTAAATATTTACTTCATCTGTATAGACAGAAGAATTCTAGGTCACATGAACAGTAACCTAGATTGAATAGACAAAATACATAGTCATGGCCTTTCAATCAGTTCCCAGACTTGAGTCAGTTTACAGACCCACAACCCCTTGAATGAAGGGGAGGCCAGGTTCCTTGAGGAAGGCCCCCATTACATTGCCAAAAATTTGTGTCAATCTTTATCACAGCCTTCCCTAAAGGGATATGAGAAATTTTACAAGAGTGACTGTTCATTGGGGAAATGGAGATGATCAGACTTTTCAGGGATTAATGGAAACTGGTTCTGAACTGACACTAATTCCAGGAGACCCAAAGTGTCACAGTGGCCCAACAGTCAGAGTGGGGACAAATGAAGGTCAAGTTATTGATGTCATTGTTGTTAGGTGCCATCAAGTCGTTTCTGACTATACTGACCCTATGCACAGCAGAACGAAACACCCCCCAGTCCCACTCCAGCTCTGTGATCCTTGGTATACTTGAGCCCATTGTTGCAGCCACCATGTCAATCCATCTCATTGAAAGTCTTCCCCTCTTTTGTTGACCCTCCACCTTACCAAGCTTGAAATCCTTCTCCAGGGAATGGTCCCTTCTGACAACATGACCAAAGTAGGTGAGATGAAGTCTGGCCATTGCTTCCAAGGAGCATTTTCACTGCACTTGCTCCAGGACAGATCTGTTAGTTCTTTTAACATGGTGCCTTCACTATTCTTCACCAGCACCACAACTCAAAAGCATCAACTCTTCTTCAGTCTTCCTTATTCATTGTCCAGCTCTCATATTCATATGAGGCAATTGAAAATATCATGGCTGTGTCAGGCATACTTTAGTCCTCAAGGACACATCTTTGTTCCTCAGCACTTGAAAGAGATTCTTTGTAGCCAACTTGCCCAATGCTATACTTTATCTAATGTTCTGACTTTTGCTTCCATTGACGTTGATTGTAGAAGCAAGCAATGTGAAGTCTTTGACAACCTCAATCTTTTCTCCATTTATTGTGATGTTGCTTATGTTCAGTTGTGAGAATTTTTGTTTCCTTTATATTGAGATGTAATCCATACTTCAGACTGTATTCTTCAATCTTAATCAGTAAGTGCCTCAAGTCATCCTCACTTTCAGCAAGCAAAGTTGTGTCATCAGCATATCGCAGATTGTTAATGATTCTTCCTCCAATCTTGATGTGACATTTTTCTTCATATAGTCCAGCTTCTTGGATTATTTGCTCAGCATGTACACTGAATAACTATGGGGAATGGATACAACCCTGGCACACTCCATTCTTCACTCTAAATCATTCAGTTTTCCTTTCTTCTGTTTGAATGATAGCTTCCTGGTCAATGTGCAGGTTCCTAATGAGTACAATTAAGTGTTCTGGAATTCCCATTCTTCTTAATGTTATCCACAATTTGTTATGATCTACACTATCAAATACCTTTCCATAGTCAATAAAACACAAGTAAAAGTCTTTCTGGTATTCTTTGCCTTGAGCCAAGATCCATCTGACAGTAGCTAAGACATCCCTCATTCCACATCCTCTTCTGAATCCAGCTTGCACATCTGGAAGTTCTCTATCAATATACTACTGCAACCGTTTTTTGAATTATCTTCAATAGGATCTTACTTGAATGTGATATGAATGATATTGTTTGACAGTTTCCACATTATGTGGGATCCCCTTTCTTTGGAATGGATAAAATATGGATCTCTTCCAGTCAGTAGGCCAGGTACCTGTCTTCCAAATCTCTTGTCATAATGCTGCTGCTAGTTTTGAGTGGGGCCCAGAAAAACAGAAGGCTCTGCAACAGGTTCAGGCTGCAGTGCAGGCTGCTCTGCAGCCTGAGTGAGTGCCTCCAGTGGGGCATCCGTTTGTTGAAATATCTCAATGGGTATTCTGTCAAATCCTGGAGGCTTGTTCTTTGCCAAATCTTTCATTGCAGCTTCGACTTCCTCCCTCAGTACCATTGGTTCTTGAATATGTTGATGGAGTCTTAGCTAAAGTGCATCTCACAGTGGGTCCAGTGGGTCCCTGAACCCATTCTGTATGATTTCTCCAGTTCCAGAATGAATAATTGGAATAGATATACTGAGCAATTGGCAGAATTCTCACATTGAGTTCCTAACATGTGGAGTAAGAGCTATTATGGTAGGAAAAGCGAAGTGGGCATGTCTGACTGATCCAGCAAGATGATGGACTAGGCAGAAAGACTGCACAGACCCTCTTCAACAAAGAAAAGGGAAACCAATTAACACAGACACAGAAGATAATCCTGGACCTCTGATCCTTAAAACAAAGGATACAGAAGTGGACTAAACCACAACTAACAGAAGAATTTATGTGAAAATACCAAAAAAAGAGATAGAAGGAGCTGCAGTATGGCAGAGATTCTGAGAGATACTGATGGCGCAGACAGATTGGAGATTCCTGTGTAGTGGTAGGACCTAAGAATTAACCTAAAAATCACCCTGCTAGCCAGGGACTGAATTGAGGTCTATGCATGGTGGCTGGGGAAAAAATGAAAAAGGTAAAGAGAAAGGCGGGATGAGCTGTGGACTTTGCCAGTCTGGAGGTGGCTGCCATTTTGAAGGTTTAAAAAGCAGCTTGACTACTTTGGATATTTAAAGAGACAGTGCTCTCACAGATTCCTGGGGCTTAAGAACACATTCTGCTTTCCAGCAACTACAAGGACACTTGGGACCTGCAAGACTGAAAAGCCCAATGATAAAAAACCACTAAGAACAGCCTAAATCACCCTTGCCTGTTCTTCACAAACAGTTAACAGAGATATAAATACCACAATGCCATGATGCCTCAGAAGCAACAGACTATCACAGTCCACACAAAGAAGCAGGATAAAGTGTTAGAAACAGGGGAGCAAGATATAGACCCAGAACACATCCCTGAGGAAGAAGCAGCATTGGAACTCTCTGATAAGGAATTCAAAAGAATTATCTTTAGGTATCTTCAAAGGATTGA
>NW_006922216.1:951617-952079 GCF_000298275.1 Orycteropus afer afer | reverse complement strand
TGTGGAGAGATTGGGACTCTCATACACTGCTGGTGGAGCTGTAAAATGGTACAAGCATTGTGGAAAACAGGATGGCGATTCCTTAAAAAGTTGGAATTAGAAATACCATTTGACCCAGCCACTCCATTACTAGGTATATACTCTAAAGAAGTGAGAGCCATGACAAGGACAGAAATATGCACACCCATGTTCATTGCAGCACTATTTACAATAGCCAAAAGACGGAAACAACCTAGGTGCCCATCAACTGAGGAATGGATAACCAAACTATAGTACATACACACAATGGAATTCTACGCAACACTAAAGAATAATGTAGTATCTGCAAAACACTGCATAACATGGATGAACTTGTAGGACATTATGATGAGTGAAATAAGTCAATCACAAAAGGACAAATATTGTATTAGTCCATTATTGTAAAAGTTAAGGAAAAGTTTATCTATAGAAGGAAATTTTCTT
>NW_006922216.1:930293-951097 GCF_000298275.1 Orycteropus afer afer | reverse complement strand
CCCTAGCTGCCCTTCAGATCTGGAATTGAACTCACACCTGTGGTTTCCAGCCAAACAAAATGCAGGCATATGAAGGAAACCATAGATGCATGGAAACAATTAGGCTGAGGGACTAGTGGACTATGCAAATCTCAAACTACATGATCCTGAGACCAGAAGAACTAGATGGTGCCCAGCTATCACTGTCAACAACTCGGCAAGGTACCAGTGCAGAAGATCCTGGATAGAGTGGGAGACAAATGTGGAACAAAATTCAAAATCATAAAAAGGTCAGGCTTACTGGTCTGATAGAGACTGGTGAAACCCCTGAGACTAGAGTCCCTAGTCACCCTTTGGGCCTGGAATTTAACTCACTCCCTTTGCTTCCAGTCAAACAATAAACAAGTATATAAAGTATGGTGATGAAGTTTTTGTGTCAGCTTGGCTAGGCTTGGTTGAGTGGCTGGGCAGTTGGATGTAGTATTCGCCATGATGAGACTGGTAATCAACTCCATGGTGGAATCTACTGTGAGCAGCTGAGTAGCTGCCTTTGGGTGTGTGGTCTGCTTCCCATATATAAGACACAGCTTTGGGAATGGTCTCTAGTTAATGGCCTGCTTGAATCCTGCATATAGCTGCATCGTTGCTCAGCAGCCTGCCATGCTCTGTTGATCTTGGGACTTTCAATAGACTTGAATCAATGGCCTACTGTGTGGTTTGGTAACATTGGGACAGTGCCATTTTATTTGTCAACCTTGGGCTTATTAGCCTCATCAGCCAGTAGCTGCCTGAGTGAAGAGATGCCTCTAGCTTCAGTGGTCCAGGAGCAAGAGGCAGAGCTGAAGGCCAAAGTTGGGGCAATTTCACACAGCCCCTAGACCCTGACACTTTGAACTTGGTCTTCTAGCATCCCAAACTAAGAGAATAAACTCCTGTTTGTTAAAGCCATCCACATTTGTGGCATATTCTTGTCAGAGTGGCACTAGGTAACCAGAACATAAGGTAAACATTTATACTAGGTAGATGCACTTGTAAGAATGATCAATCATGGAAGATCTGAAGGACAGTATTTGCACAGGGAGATAGCTCAGAGAAAGGAATGCATAGTATAGAAGGACATAGGGAAAAGGTAACCACAGGGAGGAAGTGGGAAGAGAACTGTTGCATTGTGGGGATTACAATCATGAAACCAAATGTGTATGAACTGTTGTATAGTAAATAAATTTGTTCTTTAAACTTTCATCCAAATCACAATAGTAATAATAATAAAAGTGAGTTGTGTAGGAAATTAATCTTAAACAAAATGTACTATTAAAGGACTTAACTCGTTGAAATGATATTGGCATGGAAAAGACAGACAAAAAAATAAAAAATAAAAATAAAAACACAGAAGCAAGCAATATATATTTTTTTTTTCCAGCAAAAGTTTTCACCAAATGTTTTCCATGGTATTGGTCAACTTGTACTTAAAAGCTATGATTACATATTCAAACTTTAGCTAAGCATGCATCTTTCCCTTAACACTTCCTTATAAAACCAAGTCTTAAAGATGGGGCAATCTACTTCTGTAGTGATACTGCCTTGGAAACCCAAGGAGGGGTCGCTATGAGTTGGGTCCAACTCGACGGCACATAACAACAACAACAACAATCTCATATTAGTATTTCAATAAAGTAGGTATTTTCATTTTCCTTCCCTTGATACACTTTAATTTAAATAAATTAGAAATCACATGACTTAACAAAACATAAATATGCCATATCTTTAGAAGAAAAGGAGAGAAATGAAGATTTATATGGTGTAATTATTATTTCAGTGAGTCTACTCCTATTTTTTGGAGTTTATAGCTTTCAACTCATTGCATATTTGACTAAATGGCCTACAAATAGAAAGGTGACTGGGTCAAAGATATTAAAACAGTACTATTCTGTTGGCCTAAAAAATGTTAATGTGTTGTTGTTGTTGTTATGTGCCGTTGAGTCAAATCCGACTCATAGCGACCCCTCCTTGGGTTTCCGAGGCAGTATCACTACGGAAGTAGGATTGCCCAACCTTCCTTCCGAGGAGTGGCTGGTGGGTTTGAACCACCAGCCGTCTGGTTAGCAGGCAAGTGTCTTAGCCACTGTGCTACCAGAGCTCCCTAAAAAATGTTAATAGTAGAACTTAAATACAGAGGCAGCTTAAACAAGCCTGTGACTCTTCAAGTATAAAAATCAAAGAAAAAACCCAAATTATTTTGGGAATATTTACTAAAACATACTGCTAACAAGTCAATTCCCACTCATAGAAGCCCTATAGGACAGAGTAGAACTGTCCCATTGGGATTCCAAGGCTGTAAATCTTTATGAAACAGAGACCTCATCTATCTCCCCAAGAGCAGCTGGTGGGTTCGAACCTCCAGCCTTTTGGTTAGCAGCCAACTACCTTAATCACTGTACCACCAGAGCTCCTTAATAGTCAGTAAAGATATTTAAAATCTAAAAGGAAATTAGATAAACTCTTCTTTTGCTCTTTATTCATTTGAGAGAGCAAATTGATCCTAAGCTGAATATATTTCATTTTCAGTAGGCATGCTACCATAAATGGTTCTCACAACTAAGTTCCATGTTATTGTTTAGTTTTTAGGACATGAGGAGGAATGGAAGATAGGAGGTGACATCAAAACTTAATTTTCCACTGACATTCTTTATACAACCCGACTTCATTAATCTGCCTCCTTGTAATTCTAAAACAACTACGATAAACTCTATCTATGAAAAAGTAGGGAAAATCCTAAAGAAGTTCCACAATAATAAATGCCAGCTACTGTACTTTTCTCTCTTTCTCTCTCTCTCTCTCTCTCTCTCTTAGTTAAAGATGACATGAACAAAAAATCCTAAGAAGAGGAAAATATGATACATCCCAAAATTCAAAAGTTAAAAAAAAAGCAATGATTTGTCTAGGAAAAAAACCTGTAATATCAGCCATTCTAATTTTACCAGTTTACATTTTTTAAATCTAAAATAATAAAAATACAGCATTTTATCCAAAAATTTATCAACAAATGAAATAGCTCTGCTAAACTTTCTTAGCTCTGCATTCCTTCTGTTACATTATTGGTTTAGATATTTGTATTATGGAGGTAGTAATAATCAATTAGATGACTAGGTTCCTTTACTTTATGGTTAATAAAATATTTCATATTCTTAGACACACACCAAAATAAGTCAAAGTCAGCACAGGATTTATGAGATGGAGAGCAAAGGAAAATTGTTTATCTAACAGATCACAGTCTTGCTAAAGCTCTTATTGCCTTGGCAGGCTTGATGCCATTACCTTCTCCTCCTGAGCCAGAGAGAGAACTTGTCAAGATTACAGATGTGAAGGGTGAGAACTACTTACAACCTACATCTACCTCCTCCCTGTAATGCTATTTTCAACAAGGGGGCATTCTGGAAATGCTTCTTTCAGGAACAAGAAAAATGTTATCCAGCAATTGGAACTGTCTCTTTAAGTCATCTTTGTTTTCCTTATGTGTTGTTAGCATGTTTGGCAAGCAAATCTAGGCCCACCCACTGTTTGATTACTCTACCTAAAGGGCAACTCCATGCCTTATTACTCCTATAATAAATCCTTTTCCTGCAATATAGAGCTTTAAATAGATGGAAAGCAAATCTTTTCACTACTCTTTAAGTGATATTTATTTTTCACTAGTTGTCCAGTTAGAATGACTCTAATGTGCCCCAGAGGGCACTTCCTGTCAAACTCGGAGAAGCAGAATCAAGAATGTTGTGGGGTGCATGAGTTCAGTTGCAGGTGGGTGAGCTCTGTAAGCCTGGAGATTTAGAGAGACATGTAAATCCAAAGGAGAGAGCCATACACATCTGGGAGGCTATTCTATTCAGAGGGAGCTCAAAATCTTAGACTAATGATGGAAGGACTGAGGAGGCCATCTCAAGAAAAAGGTGGGATCCAGACCATGTGACTGTACAACAGATGGGACTTCCAACAAAGTGTCCCCATTTGGAAACAAGGGATGAGGCAGAACCAGTCCCTGACTTACATTTCCAATAACATGTATATGAATTATTAAGTCTTCTTGCTCAATAGCACTAGAGTAAAACTAATGAACAAAATTCTTCCTTGAATCTTAAAACACTTATTGCAATTTCTCACCACATAAGCCAACATATATATGCATGCATTTTAAAATATCAGTCTGCTAGTTTCCTCTTTTGTGATTAGGCTAATTGTTGTGTTGTTGTTAGGTATCGTCAAGTCGTCTCCAACTCATAGTGACCCTATGTACAACAGAACAAAACACTGCCTGATCCTGTGCCAGCCTCACAAACTTTGCTATACCTGAGCCGATTGTTGCCGTCACTCTATCAATCCATCTTGTCAAGGACCTTCCCCTCTTTCGTTAACCATCCACTTTACCAAGCATGATATCCTTCTCCAGAGAATGGTCCCTTCTGACAATGTGACCAAATTAGGTGAGACGAAGTCTGACCATTCATGCTTCCAAGGAGCATTCCAGCTGCACTTCTTCCAGGACAGATTTGTTCGTTCTTTTGGCAGTCCATGGTACTTTCAGTTTTCTTCACCAACACCACAACTCAACAGCGTCATCTCTTCTTCGGTCTGCCTTGTTCATTGTCCAGCTCTCACATGCATATGAGGTTATTGAAAATACAAAGGCTCTGGGTTAGCCACATCTTAGTCTTGAAGGAGATATCTTTGATCTTCAGTTCTTTAAAGAGGTCTTTTGCAGCAGATGTGCCCAGTGCAGTATGTTTTCTGATGTCTTGACTGCTGCTTCCATTGGTGTTGATTGTGGAACCAAGTAATATGAAATCTTTAACAACTTCAATCTTTTCTCCACTTATCATGATGCTGTTTATTTGTCCAGTTGTGAGGAATTTTGTTTTCTTTATGTTGAGGTGTAATCCATACTTCAGACTGTGGTCTTTCACCTTCATCAGTAAGTGCTTTAAGTCATTCTCACTTTCAGCAAGCAAAGTTGTGTCATCTGCATATGACAGATTGTTAATGAGTCTTCCTCCAATCGTGATGCCATGTTCTTCTTCATATAATCCAGCTTCTCAGATTATTTGTTCAACATACAAATTGATCAAGTATGGTGAAAGGATACAACCCTGACACATTCCCATCACAATTTTAAACCATGTGTTATCCCCTTGTTCTGTTCGAATGGCAGCCTGCTGATCTATGTACAGGTTCCTCATGAATACAATTAAGTGTTCAGGAATTCCCATTATTCTCAATGTTATCCATAATTTTTTATGATCCTCACAATCAATAATTGTTGTATAGTCAATAAAACATTACTTTCTGGTATTCTTTGCTTTCAGGCAAGATCCATCTGATATCCCTTGTTCCATGGCCTCTTCTGAATCCACTTTGTATTTCTGGAAGTTCTCTGTTAATATACTGCTGCAATAATTTTTGAATTATCTTCAGCAAGATTTTACTTGCATATGATATTAATTATATTATTTGATAACTTCCACGTTCTGTGGGATCACCTTTCTTTGGAATGGGTACAAATATGGATCTTCTCCAGTCAGTTGGCCAGGTAACTGTCTTCCAAATTTTTTGTCAAAGATGAGTGAGTGCCTTTCACACTTAAAATACCAGCAGGGTCATCCATTTGTTGAAACATCTCAACAGGTATTCTGTCAGTTCCTGGAGACTTTTTCTTCACCATTCCTTCAGTGCAACTTCTACTTCTTCCTTCAATACCATTGGTTTTTGATCATATGGCACCTCTTGAAAGGAATGAACATTGACCAATTCTTTTTGATACAGTGACTCTGCATATTCCTTTAATCTTCTTTTGATGTTTTCTGAATCATTCAGTATATTGCCTGTAGAATTTTACAATATGGCAACTTGAGGCTTGAATTTTCTCTTCAGTTCTTTCAGCTTCAGAAATGTCAAGGATGTTCTTCTCTTTTGGTTTTCTAATTCCAGGTCTTTACTCATTTAATTAAAATTATTGACTTTACCTTCTGGAGCTGATCTTTGAAATCATCTGTTCAGCTCATTTCTCTTGTCATTTCTTCCATTTGCTTTAGCTACTGTCTGCTCAAGGGCAAGTTTCACAGTCTCCTCTGACATCCATTTTGGTCTTTTCTTCCTTCCCTGTCTATTCAATGACCTTTTGCTTTCTTCATTGATGATGTTCTTGATATCATCTCATAATTCCTCTGATTTTCAGTCATTGGTGTTCAATGCATCAAATGTATTCTTTAGATGTTCTCTAAATACAGGAGGGATATGGATTTAGTTAATAGAATATGAATGAGATACGATTTTTTGTTTGTTTGTTTGTTTATAATCAAGGTCATATTTTGGTTCTCATGGACTTCTTATAATTGCCTTCACCTTCAACTTGAACTTGCATATGAGCAACTGATGGTCTGTTCCACAGTCAGCTTCTGGCCTTGTTTTGGCTGAAAATATTGAGCTTCCCCATCATCTTCTCCCACAGATGTAGCTTATCTGATTCCTGTGTATTCCATCCGGCAAAGTCCACATGTATAGCCACCATTTATGTTGTTGGCAAAGGTTTTTGCAATGACTTAGTCATTGGTCTTGCAAAATTCTATCATGTGATCTCCAGCATTATTTATATCACCAAGGCAATATTTTCCCATTTGTGGTGTTCCTTCTTTGTTTCCAACTTTTGCATTTCAATCACCAGTGATAATTAACACATCTTTGATTGCATGTTTGGTCAACTTCAGACTACAGAAGTTGGTAAAAATCTTCAATTTTCTCATCTTTGGCTTTGGTGGTTGGTGCATAAATTTGAACAATAGAAGTATTAACTGGTCTTCCTTGTAGGTGTATGAACATTATCCTATTACTGACAGCATTGTACTTCAGGATAGATCTTGAAACATTCTTTGTGATGATGAATGCCATGCCATTCCTTTCCAGTATGTCATTCACAGCATAGTAGATCATATGGTTGTGTGACTCAAAATGGCCAAAACCAATCCATTTCAGCTCAGTAAGGTCTAGCATATCATTCTTTATGCATTCCATTTCATTTTTGATAACTTCCAAATTTTTAGAGTTATATTTCATACACTCCTTGTTCTGATTATTACTGGATGTTTGCAGCTGGGTCCCCCCCCCCCATTTTGAGTTGTGCAACATCAGCAAATGGATATCATGAAAGCCTTAGTCCATGGACATCATTAAGGTTGGCTTTACTCTGAGGAGGCAGCTCCTCCTCAGTCATATTTTGAATGCCTTCTGATCTGAGGGGATCATCTTCTGACAGTGCATTGAACAATGTTTTGGGGATATTCATAAAGTTTTCCAATAATATATCAGACAGTTCTTCACTGCCATTCATAAGGTTTCCACTGGCCAACTCTTTTAAAAGTGGATGACCCCTTCCTTCTTTCAAATATGCCTTAGTCTGGAAGCTCCACTGAAAGCTGTTCACCATGGGTGACCCTGCTGGTATTTTAAATATTGGTGGCATAGTCTCCAGCTTCACAGCAACACAAGCCATCACAGTATGACAGTACACTGACAGATGAGTGGTAGATTAAGCTAATTAATTACATACATTGGCAATCATTTAGAATAACTAAGATTCCTTTGATCTCAAATAGAAATACCTTTTCTGACAAGAAACAATAAAGGGAGCTCTCAAAATTAGTGATGTGGAGAAGGAGAATTAGAAGAGGTAAAATATAGAAGAAAAGAAACTGGGAAGAGAAGCCTCTGACAGGTACTATGTAAGACTCTTTGAAGTTATTTTTTAGATTTAAACTGTATGAATCTGACAAGAGAAAGAAGAGAGATTGGTTCTTTAAGTGAATGAAACATTATATGCATTCATATTTGTGTCATTACATGACTAAAATCAGCAGATGCATTCACATATCCCTGCAGTTACAACATTTATACTTGTTCACAAAAGTCTCACCATCTCAATCCACATTTATCAGGTTCAAGTCTGTGATATGATAATCAACTTCATGTCAAAAGTGTGTCATACCTATAAGGTGAACAATATTCCCATGAAGGCATGCACTCTTTAAAACCATGTGAGATCAAAAAGGCAGAATTTGACCAGGAATAAAGCTCAGAAGGCAATAAAGGATAGGAAAGAAGGATGAATGGAAATGCTAAACACAAGGAGGAAGTGGGAAGGGTGCTATTACACTGTGGAGATAGCAATCAATGTCACAAAATCAATCAGTGTCAAAAATCAATGCTACAAAATCAATGTCACAAAGTATATATGAATTGTTGAACAGAAAATCAATTTGCTCTGTAAAGTTTCACTCAAATCACACCAAAAAGTTAAAAAAAAGAGAAGTGTTCCATGAAACTAATATTGTCATATTCTTACTTATATTTAATAGCTTCAGATCCCAACATGTCTATGGTAGTTTGCATGACTCATTTAAATGTTCTTTCTGATCCCTTAGAGCAAAAGAAGTTATGAAGGGATGAAATTATAGTAATCTGTACTTCCTTTCAGTAATCTAATAGGCAGGTATTTCATCACTGCTCAAATCCTTCTCTGAAAATAAAGTATTTCCTAACTAAGTGTGTTCATTAAATGAATAACCATGAAGCATTCCTTCATTCTGAAAGATAACCAAAATAAATACCTTAGTTAATGTTCACATATTAACATTCCAGACTATCAGTCTTAACCATCTCTCATAGTTGAATGCTGCACTTTTCCATTAACTGTATCTAATCCTCAGATTTTGTTTTGTAAGATTCTGAGCTGAGCCACGAAAAACTTTCTAGCAACATCAATATTCCCTTCTTCCTGCACAGCTTCCAGTGCTATGGGTAACCGTAAATAATGTAAAAGGAAACCTGCAGTTCATTCCACCTTCTCTCTGGGGTCTGCTATCCATGTCTGCAAAAAAGATTAAGATGAGAAAGGGAGTGTCAAGGTCAAAGTAAATAACAAAAGGGAAGTAGATCTTTACTAACAGTATTTATTGACATTAAATATCCACTGGTTAGCTTGGCCTTGATTCTTTGTGGTATAGCACAAGATTGCAATAACAAACAAAACACTCAAGACCTCAAAAGGAATAAACTAAGGTGGACTCACTGCATGTTTCATGTTTTGATATATGTAATAAACAAGGAGATCATAGACATTATATTAACTAGTTGAAAGACTGAGGAGAGTCTGTTCCAGAAGAAACAGGAATGACTATGAGGAAAAAAGGGTGTGGGTTATTTAAAAAGGACTATTATAGATTGAATTGTGGCTCATTCAAAATATGTATTGAATTCCTGTTCCTTGTACCTGTAGATGTGACCTGTTTGGATATAAGGTTTTTCTTTTTCTATGTTAATGAGGTCATACCTGTGTAAAGTGAATCTTAAACATAATCACTTCTGAGCTATAAAATACCAGAATCGACACAGAGGCACACAGGGTAAGGCAGACACCAAGGAACTCCAAGAATGCTGAGAAACATCAAAGAATACCAAGAATAGCTAGCACAGTCGACATGTCTGAGACCCTGACTTGAACTATTAGCCTCCAGAATTATGAGAAAATAAATTTCTGTTCTTTAAATTTAATTCCTGTTCAAACCACCCAGTGAATGCATTTCTGATATAGCAGCACTAGGTAACTAAGACAGGGATTGATTTTATTTCATTGTAAGAAGGACTTTTTCTTACAGTCCTGGCCATTCAACAGTAAAATAGCAATTTAGGGGAATTTATTACTGGAAGGGTTAAGGCAGAGGCATATCTGTCATTAAGGAATATATTTGGAGTATTTCAATTTGGAGTATTCCAATTTCAGGAATACATTTAGAGTATTCCAATTTCAACCCCACCATACATAAGTAAGGGTGGAACTACATCACCTAGGAAGTCTTGTGAGCTCTTATCCACAGTAGCAGAAATATCCTTTCCTCTCCCTTACATCTTCAAGACAATCTCCATTTCATCTGTGCAATAACTAGGAGTATGACTTTTATAGCCATAAAAATATCTAAATTTACTCCGATTTTGTCAGAACTTATATATGCAACAGGATTGCAATACTAGTAAAATTAAATCAACACAATAACAATGGTTTCTCTTATATGAATGGAGAAGAAACAGCAGGGTCAGGAATTAACCCTTAGATGTAATTCTCTCCATTGAATAATATAAAAACATTTTTTCAAAGAAAAAACTGGAAAGAATAGAGCAGCCTTCCAGTTTGGAAATCATTGGTAATGATGTGACACACTGGGAACACCAGATGTCTCAGTGTGGTCTGGTTAATTGAAAGCCATAGACCCTGCATGTACAATCAGCCTCACACATGTCCTGTTAATTTGATTGTCCTATTGGTTTCCGTAGTGATACTGCCTCGGAAACCCAAGGAGGGGTCACTATGAGTCGGGGCCAACTCGACGGCACATGACAATTGGTTTGCCCATACATGTTCTCAGAATATTTGATATTTCTTTTTTCTTCAACCCAACTTTGCTTCTCTTTGATCAATTACACCAGATCATATTTTCTATTGGGAAGGATATGTATATCTGTAGGATCCATAATAGGCTGGGTCTTTGCATAGAGATTAGCCTGAATAGTTTCAGAATTTTCCATGTTTACATTTCTTTAATTTGTGAAAAATGGAGAAAACTTGATGAATAGTTGATAAGATCATATTGTTGATAATACAATCTTACTATTTAAGAACGATCATATTTCTAGAAATTTCAATGTGATCATTTATTTTAAAAGTACCTGTGGCTGTTGTTATGTGCTGTTGAGTCAGACCTGACTCATAGTGACCCCTCCTTGGGTTTCTGAGGCAGCATCACTACAGAAGTAGATCACCCAAACTTCCTTCCAAGTAGTAGCTGGTGGGTTTGAACCTCCAGCCTTCTGGTTAGCAGTCAAGTGCCTTAGGCACTATGCTACCAGAGCTCCTTAAAGTACCCAGAAGAAATGAAAGCACACACACATACACACATCACTGATACCTGGAGGTCATGAGTTCTCACAAAGAGCTCATTTATATGAAGCTTTGGGAGAAAAGTTAGTCTCCCATACAAATTTTTGAAAGCTTAAACATATAATTCTAACATGCTTTGGCATCTGATTTCCCAAGCCAAAGATATTAGAAGCTACAAACTAGGTGTGGGAGATAGGAGGAATTAGGAAAGACTACTGGAAGCAAAAAGAAAGAGAGGGCAGAGAAAAATGACAATTCTGCTTGACTGAATAGGACAATGAAAATCTAAATAGTGTGTGCCAAATTATAACAATATGATAACTCAGAAAAATTATCAATGATTTATTTGATAACACAAAATTCCACTGCCATTGAGCTGATACCGACTCATAGTGACCCTACAGGACAAAGTAGAACTGTCCCATAGGGTTTCCAAATCTGTAAATCTTTAAAAAAGCAGACTGTCTCATCTTCCTCCCATGGAGTAGCTAGTAGGTTTGTACCACTGACCTTTTGGTTAGCAGCTGAATTCTTTAAGCACTGAGTCACCAGAATTTCTTAATTTGTTTGACAAGGATGATATTATTGAGCTAGCAAAATACCATCTATCTATTGGCATCTATTGCTCCAAAGAGTAGCAATGTTTAGCCAAGATCATGAGCATCATTGCTTGGCTTGAAGTGTCAAAACAGAATTTTTAAAGACAATAAAAAGTATCAGAATGAAAAAAAAAAAAAGCATACTTTTATTACTGTTATTTTGCTGAAGCTAGACTTTCTTGAAAGAGATGATTTTCTTAAAAATGCAAGTATAAGTTAAAAAAAATGGTGTTATATCATGGAGGATTAGTATCAAATGATTTATTCTGTAAGTCGTGGAACAAGGATGAGAAAGATATGATATAAGGACAGTTTCTTAATGCAACAGTCATTCTGGTACTGGGAACAAAAGCTGATGTTCAACAAGGTTGAACGTCAAGTGTTGGGAAATCCCAGGAACAACCAGATTGGCTTGAAGGAATTTACAAACATCATGGTCTAGTGCCTTATTTGTTTCCCTAAGCAACTACAAACGTCTCAGAGATTCCCCTGCTGTGGATATTCTTGGATTCTTTCAGATCCCTTTTACCACTGAACCCATCCCCCAGGTTTTGTCTTCTATCTGTTGTTGTTTTAGGTACCATCAAGTTGGCTCTGCCTCATAGCGAATGACCCTATGTACAACAGAGCAAAACAATGCCCAATCCTGTGCTATCCACACCATATTTGCTATGCATGAGCCCACCATCACAGCAACTGTGTCAATCCACAATCCCTTGTACCTAGAAGAAACAAACTTTAAGGTAAAATGTACGTGATCCTCAGACTAGAC
Source organism: Orycteropus afer afer (assembly GCF_000298275.1). Lineage (NCBI taxonomy): Eukaryota > Metazoa > Chordata > Mammalia > Tubulidentata > Orycteropodidae > Orycteropus > Orycteropus afer. Next base: position 938,775 of record NW_006922216.1, on the reverse strand, counting down.
TGAGCCTGGACCTAACCGAAATTGTACTGTGCCTTATTTTCTTCTCCTTCCATATCTTAATTTCCCACTTTCTTATTGTTCTCTCCTGGGAACACTTGTTTAATAAATAATTTTCACTCCAATCCTTGGCTCAGGATATGCTACTAGGAAATTTAGCCTAAGGCACTTGGTCCATGATGTGCTTCTAAGGAGTAAAAACAAACAAACAAACAAAAAAAAACTCACTACCGTGGAGTCAGTGCTGATTCATAGTGACCCCTCCTTGGGTTTCCGAGGCAGTATCTCTACTGAAGTAGATTTTCCAGTCTTCCTTCTGAAGAGTGGCTGCTGGGTTTGAACTGCCAGCCTTTTGGTTAGCAGTCAAATACCTTAGGAGTATAAGGAATGGGTGTAATTCTAGGGCTGGTTCTCCTTCAGGACAGATGGAGTGTTCAAAGGCCCTAACAGGTTGCAGTAACATTGCTATTGTCTAGGTACCTGTGAAGAATTTAGGAACAGGTACTGGTTTGTACAATATCTTTGGCATATGAGAAGTATGAGGGAAATAGTACTTATAAAGATTTTAAATTAAGTGGTTGTTCCTAAGTGACATTGATGTACTTACTGAAGAGAGGAAATAAAAGACTAAGGTGAGTCAATTACCAATTTTAGTCAAAATGTGAAAATCAAAGCATCTCCATGGCATCAATCAAAGAAACACTTCCACTTGAAGCTGAAATAGACATCAAACTGATGGCTAGCATATGACTTAATTGTAAAGTGGCAGAACTTTAGAGAATGAATTTGCAATCTGCCTACACCCAAGTCTCCTATCCCTAAGTCAGAAAACTGGTAAGGAAATATTGAGAGCCTGACTTCACCTAAAAACAACAACAACACCACCAAAAAAAAGCTTGGAGTATGAATATCTAGTTGATGAACATGAGAAACTATTAGCCACAGATTTATGTGAACCTTCAGAACATGTTAGAGAACAGAGTGCTATCCCTTTACTCCGCTTTCTTAAAACTATGCAGATGCCTCAATTCATGCAGACACCTAGCAGAAAAATGCTGTTCTTTTCAACATCTGCTCCTACCTCCCCTTCTGAACACCAAACCAAAAACTTTTTTTTTTTCTTTTTCTTCACCCACATTGATAAAGGAAAGGGATTGTCTTCCTGATGGAAGTTCTTTGCCATGTACCATAACCAAGAGTTCATAGAATATCTGGTGTGCTGATATATAATCATGTATAAAATCACATGGCACAAGGGGCCTATTTATTGCAAAAGTGGTCCAACAATAGGTACATGACTATAGAATCCACTGGTCCTACTAAATATTACTCAGTCTAGAAACTGCTACCTGACAGAATTTTGGAATGACCTCTTAAAGACACATTGACTTTCTTTCAATATACTGTATAAAATTAAAGTGACAATCATTACAAGGTGACATATCCCCAAGAAGGAAGATAAATAGGCACCAGGAACAAGGGGTTCTAATCACTATTATTCTTATTGAACCATTTGAAAATTTATGCTTCCTATGTGTACATCTTTAACCTCTGTGGATCTAACGGTCATGGTTTCCAAAGTAGAATTTGTTTCAGTGGGCACACAATATAAGTGACTCCTCACCCCTATAGACTAGGAGGGAAAGAAAAACTCATTATGTTGACATGGATATTATCACCAGAGAATTACTAAAATTTAGGATTTCCAAATAAGTTGTTTGTCATTGTTGTTATGTGCCATCAAGTCATCTTCAACCCATAGAGATCTTCTGTACAACAGAACACTGCCTGGTCCTGTGCCAGCCTCATGATCCCTACAATACCTGAGCCCATCTCTGCAGCCACCTTGTCAATCCATCTTGTTGAGGGCCTTCCCCTCTTTCATTGACCCTCCAGTTTATCAAGTATGACATCGTTATCCATATAGTCCCATTTCTCAGATTGTTTGCTCAGCATACAGATTGAATAAGCATGGTGAAAGGATACAACCATGACACACTCCCTTTCTGATTTTACACCGAGTAGCATCCCCTTGTTCTGTTTGTATGAAAGCCTCCTGGTCAATGTTCAGGTTCCTCAGGAGTACAATTAAGTGTTCTCGAATTCCCATTCTTCCCAATGTTATCCATAGTTTGTTATGATCCACACAGTCAAATTCGTTTGTGTAGTCAATAAAGCAAAAGTAAACATCTTTCTGGTATTCTTTGCTTTGAGCCAAGATTTATCTGACATCAGCAATGATATTCCTTGCTCCACGTCTGCTTCTGAATCCAGCTTGCACCTCTGGAAGTTCTCTGTCAATATACTGCTGCAACCATTTTTTAATTATCTTCAGTAAGATTTTACTTGCATGAGATATCAATGATATTTTTTGAAAATTTCCACGTTCTGTGGGATTACCTTTCTTTGGAATGGGCACAAATATGGATCTTTTCCAGTCAGTTGGCCAAGTAGCTGTCTTCCAAGTCTTTTGGCATAGCCAAGTGAGTGCCTCCAGAGAGGCATCCAGTTGTTGAAACATCTCAATGGGTATTCGGTCAGTTCCTGGAGCCTTGTTTTCATCAATTCTTTCAGTGCATCTTTGACTTCTTCCTTCAGTACCATTGGTTCTTGATCATACACCAACTCCTGAAATGGATGACCATCTACCAATACATTTTGTATAGTGATTCTGGGAATTACATGCATCTTCTTTTGATGTTTCCTGAATCTTTTAACATATTGCCCATGGAATACTTCAATATTGCAATCCCAGGCTTAAATTTTTACCTCAGTTATTTCAACTTGAGAAATTCTGAGCATGTTCTTCCCTTTTGGTTTTCTAACTCCAGGTATTTGCACATTTCATTATAATTATTGACATTGTCCTCTAGAGCTGCCCTTTGGAATCTTTTGTTCAGCTCTTTCATCTTGTCATTTCTTCCATTTTTCTTTGGCTACTTTCTGTTCAAGGGCTAGTTTCAGAGTCTCTTCTGACATCCATTTTTGTCTTTTCTTCCTTTCATTCCTTTTTAATGACCTTTTTGCTTTCTTCATGGATAATGTGCTTGATGTCATCCCACAATTCCTCTGGTTTTTGATCACTGGTGTTCGATGCATCAAATCTATTTTCAGATGGTCTCTGAATTCAGGAGAGATATAATAAAGATCATATTTTGGCTTTTTTGGACTTATTTTAATTGTCTTCAGTTTCAACTTGAACTTGCACATGAGCAGTTGATGGTCTTTTCCACAGTCAGCTCCTGCCTTGTTTTTGATGAAGATATTGAGCTTCTCCACCACCTCTTGCCACAGATGTAGTTGATCTGATTCCTGTGTACTCCATTTGGCAATGTTCATGTGTATCGCGACCATTTTTGTTGTTGAAAAAAGTATTTGCAATGAGTAATCGGACCCAACCCATAGCTACCCCTCCTTGGGTTTCCGAGGCAGTATCACTACAGAAGTAGATTGCCCAATCTTCCTTCCAGGAAGTGGCTGGTGGATTTGAACTGCCAGTCCTCTGGTAAGCAATCAAGTGCCTTAGGAACTATGCTACCGGAGCTCCCTGAATAAGTTATTGGTCTTGCAAAATTCTATCATTCGATCTTCAACATCATTTCTATCACCAAGGCCATATTTTCCAACTGTCGGTGATCCTTCTTTCTTTCCAACTTTTGCATTCCAATCACCAGTGATAATTAACACATCTTGATTGCATGTTCAGTCAATTTCTGACTGCGGAAGTTGGTAAAAATCTTTAATTTCATCATCCTTGGCTTTAGTTGTTGGTGTGTAAATTTGAATAATAGGAGTATTAATTAGTCCTCCTCGTAAACATATGTATATTATCGTATCACTGACAGCATTGTATTTCAGGGCAGATTTTGATACATTCTTTGTGATGACGAATTTCACACCATTTTTCTTCAATTTGTCGTTCCCAGCATAGTAGATCATATGATATTCTGATTCAAAATGGGCAAAACTAGTCCATTTCAGTTCACTAATGCCTAGGATATTGATCTTTATTCATTCCATTTCATTTTTGACAACTTCCAAATTTCCTAGATTCATACCTCATACATTCAATGTTCCAATTATTAATGGGTGTTTGCAGGTCTTTCTTCTCATCTTCAGATGTGCCACATCAGCAAATGGGGTTACCAAAAGCTTTACTCTATTCACATCATTAAGATTGACTGTACTTTGAGGAGTTAGCTCTTCCCCAGTTGTATTTTAAGTGCCTTCTGACCTGAAGGATCATCTTCCAGCTCTATATTGCGCAATATTTTCAGGCTATTCATAAACTTTTCCAATAATATATCAGACAGTATTTCACTACTATTCATAAGTTTTTTACTGGCCAATTATTTGAGAAGTGGATGGTCCCTTCTTCTGTGTCTGTCTTAGTCTGGAAGCTCCACTGAAATATGTTCACCATCGGTAACCCTGCTGGCATTTGAAATACTGGTGGCATAACCTTCAGCCTCTCAGCAACACTCAAACCACCACAGTACAACAACCTGTCGGGTTTGTCTCACCTAGTTTTTCCAAAGTGCTCTGTCATTTCCTGGTCTCCTCATTTCCTGGTCTCCTCTGCCCTGCTTGCTTACCAGGCCTGCCCTGGGCAAACTTCCGCTGGTCTGGGGCTTGACTTACTGAGCCCTGCTCCTGGGGTGGCTCCAAACACACAAACACCTGCCTTCCCCTGAAACCGGAGCTGGCTTACTGCTGCCTGACCCCTGGTAACTAAGTATTAGTGAGATTTGGGTATGTTGTGTTTTTATTCCTGTTTGATTAAATAATTATTTAAAATTATTATTCCACTTTTTATTTCTTATGTTACCTACTAGTTTCTAAGTGGGTTGTAATTTAGTTTCCATATATTTCATTTTTATTTTTTTCTCTTATTCATCCTGTTGTTGATTTCTAACTTTATAGCATTATGATCTGAGATGTTTTATAGTGTTTGAATGTTTTTATATTTATTGAGCCTTGCTTTGTGGACTAACACATGGACTATTTTGGAAAAAGTTCCATTTGCACAAGAAAATAATGCATATTGTGCTGTTGTTGGATGGAGTGTTTTTTATATATCTATGAAGTTTAATTGGTTGATTGTGTTGTTTGTATCTTCTGTATCTTTAAGTTTCTTCCTAGTTGTTCTATCTTTCATTGAAAGTGGTATATTAAAGTCTCCTACTGCTATTGTGGAATTATTTATTTTTCTTCCAATTCTTTAAAGTTTGATTTATATATTTTGGAGCTTTTTCATTGGGTGTGTAATATTAGATTAATTATGGTTATACCCTCTTGTTTGATTGACTGTTTGATCATTCATTTTGTAATGTCCTTCCTTGCCTCTTTTGTCAATTTTTGCCTTAAAGTAGATTTTATCAGAAATTAATATTGCCACTTCTGCTTTTTTTTCCCCTTATATTTGCTTGATATATGTTTTTCCATCCTTTGATTTTCACCTCATATTTGTCTTTGCACATAAATTGTGCCTATTGTAGACAACATTGAGTCATGTTTTCTTATCCATTCTGCAACTTTCTGTCTCTTCACTGGTACATTTAATCTATATACATTCAGTGTGATTTTCAATAGGTATGAATTTACTTCTGTCATTTTTCTGTTTTCTTTGTGTGTGTGTGTGTGTGTATGTATATGTGTGTGGTGTTCATGGTTTCTTCAATATATTTTCCTGTGCTGAGTTCATTTTTCTTATGAATTTTCTTACAGTTGATGCTAATACATTTTCCAACATTTTCTTCTCATCGATACTTTAAAAAACCTCACCGCCATCAAGTCATTTCTGACTCCTAGTGACTCCTGCTTGGGTTTCCAAGGTGATATCTCTACCAAAGTAGATTGTCCAATCTTCCTCCTGAGGAGTGGCTGGTGGGTTTGGACTGCCAGCCTTCTGGTTAGCAATCAAATGCCTTAGGCACTATGCCACTAGAAGGATAGTATATTTCTCTCATGAATAATAGTCTTCCTACTTTAAGTCTTGCTTTTTATATGTGGAAAAGTAAGTTTACATCCACGATAATAGTCACTTGGAAATTGTATGAACCTAAAACTTGTGACCATATTTTGACACATCTACTCTGGAGATCCTCTTTAGTATTTGTTGTTGTTGTTGTTATGTGCCTTCGAGTCGGCCCCGACTCATAGCGACCCCTCCTTGGGTTTCCGAGGCAGTATCACTACGGAAGTAGGATTGCCCAACCTTCCTTCCGAGGAGTGGCTGGTGGGTTTGAACCACCAGCCGTCTGGTTAGCAGGCAAGTGTCTTAGCCACTATGCTACCAGAGCTCCCCCTCTTTAGTATTAGGAATATAAATAAGAATACTGCATTAACCGCATTAAGTTGTCAACATATCAAAGCATGACTGATTTAACAACAACAACAACAACAACAAAGAAGAGTTTAAAAAGAAATATAAAAATGCTTGCTTATAACTTAAGGTGTCTTTTATAATATGACTTTAGCTCAAATACTTGTTACTTTAATCCACTAGTTGAGATAGTGCTACAAAACTAGGTGCCAGTGTTTTCTCAGTGACTTTAAAGATCATAATGCCTTGATTAAAGTAGAGGCAGAAGAGGGTCATGATCATTACTTTTAAACACATAAACACCATATTAGATAGGAGGTAGGCACTACAGGGCCCAGGCAAAGGTGAACGTTCAGTGCTCTAAGCAATCAACAGTTTTGGACAACTTAAACTGTAAGCATTTGACATAATTTATGTTTTTCTTGCTTCTTTCCTCTCTAGTCAACTGTACATCCCTATATATGGAGCAAAGTCTAAGCTATGAATAATTGAATCAGAGTAAATCCAGAGTAAGTCAGAACTCTTTGCATATAACTACCAACAAGATAGGCTACAAAAAGGAGAACTTACTCTCCTCTAGACTCTGGGGAAAAAAGCACATCAATAGGCCTACAGCAATTTTTTCTTCCCTGGTGACAAATATACAGTTCAGAGATATCTTTAAGCGATTGTCTTCAAATAATATTTGAACAGTTCTTTATAAAAGATCTCCCAAGCAATATATAGGTGATATGGACACAGGACAGTAACTACCTATAACCCAGATTCTGGGTGTATTGATCAAAGTCACAGATCTAGTAAAACTAACAATATATCATAATTAAAAAGGTATTCTCTGAAGAGATCTAAATGTACACTTGGTTTAGACCAGATTCAAATATTGGAAATTAAAGGAACTATATATATGCAGAGATTAATGCCCTAATCCTAACTCTTATCGTAAAAAGCAGATGATAATTTAACAGACCTATTCCCCTGAGAAGAAGCACTGGTGATGCAGTGGTTAAAGGACTCAGATGCTAACTGAAAAGTTAACAGCTTGAACCCATGAACCACTCCACAGGAAAAAGATATGAAGTCTGCTTCTGTAAGGATTTACATCCTTGGAAGCCCTATGAGGTAGCTCTAATCTGTCTTTACACTATTGCTATGAATCAGACTTCACTTGATGGCAGTGGGTTTGGTTTTTTTGGATTCCCCTTGAAAGACGTAATAACACTAAATCAAAGCAAACTGTCAGAAATATTTTCAGATTTTATAATTTCCATTAAAAAAAGAAGTATATTTAATTATTTTGGTTCCTAAAATGCTTATTTTTAAATGTATTGGTCTGGCAGGCAATCTGGCTAAACAATAGGGATTACAGTCAGAGATACAGGTACAGAGCGTTAGTAAAAGAGTCTATTAGATTTTGAAAGGGTGATGTCATAGTATTACACAGTTTCTCTTAGCTCACGATTATTCTTCCAGTCCACCATTTCCAAATGAAATGTGTTAGGCTATAAAGCCAACTCTATGACCTAAATCTCATGGAAATTATTTCTAAACATACCTCTTCACTACAAATGGAAAAATTTTATATTTCAAATTATGTTTGAAAAGTCCAACATTACATAAAATATAAAATTACCCAAAAGACAATTCAGTAATGTTCCCATGTAATTGTACTACTTCAAAGATAATTTGGAGTCAAGGTAGATTTTTCAGCATTTTATCCAGTCTTCACCCTTTACCTTGTGATGTGATGATAATGAGTCATAGAAACACAACTCTAGCTCTCATACTATAAATAGAGCTCAATGGGTTTTCAAAGAATGGTCAATAATAATTGGGCCATTTGATGAACAGGTGTTTATGATTTCCTATTCTGCATTTAACATTTTGAACTTGGAATGACACAAAGTACAAATTTCTGGTCTAAGATGTTCACTCACGTTCCCTTGTGTCAAAATGCTTGGTAGTAGCTTTTAAAAGAGGTAAATTTTACACAGTGGAGTAATCTTTGTGAGGGAGAACTAGTAAAGACAGGACCTGTTTCTGGTGTCAAGATCTGTCTTTTGTTCTACAAATTCAATGTTCCACTTATTGCTTGAATCACTTAATAAGATTAGTGACAAGGAGTTCTGAGCAAGCCAGGCTGCCCATGAAAACAGTATATTC
>NW_006922216.1:928903-930174 GCF_000298275.1 Orycteropus afer afer | reverse complement strand
ATACATATATACACACATACATATAGCATAGATTAGTGCCTGGGTGTAAAGTTAAGAGGCAGAACTGACAATAAAATTTAATAAAGAGGAAGGTTCCTATATTTGAATCTGAAGGTTTTCTTCCTAAGTGGAATCACTCTGAAAATCAAAATAAAGAAGAAGAAAAAAGTTCAGCAGATTCTAATGTCAATATCAGTTCTACAGGGTAGAGGAAGTAAGTTGAGGAAGGGAGAAAGTGGGGAGGGAGAAACTAGACAATCTGACAATCAGTCTCCACATCGAAACAAGAATTTGTTGTTGTTAGGTGCTGTTGAGACAGGTCTAATTCATAATCACCCCTTGCACAACAAAACAAAACACTGCCTGGTCCTTCATAATCCTCACACTCAATGCAATATTTGAGCTCATTGTGACAGCCACTATGTCTATTCATCACATTGAGAGTCTTCTTTTTTTTCACTGACCTTCGACTTTACCAAGCAGAATGTCCTTTATCAGGGATTGATCCCTACTGATAACAAGTTCAAAGGACATGAGACCAAGTCTTGCCATGCTTCATTTCTAAGGAGTGTTCTGGCTTCTTCCAAGAAATATTTGTTCATTCTTGCTCATTCTTCTGGAAAGTCCACAGTATATTCAATATTCTTCACCAACACCATAATTCAAAGACATCATTTCTATTTTTATCTTCTTATAGCAGACTTTGCATGTATGTGATGCTATTGAAAATACCATGCCTAGAATCTGGCACAACTTAGTTCTCAAAGTAACATTTTTGCCTTTTAAACTTTGAAGAGGTTCTTAGCAGTGGTTTTGCCAAACACAATACATCATGATTTCTTGATTTCTGCTTCCATGTGCAGAATCTCCTTGTTCTCGTCTAATGACTGCTTCATGATCTGTGTACAGATTCTGTATGAGCACAATTAGGCGTTCTGAAATTCACATTCTTTGCAGTGGTATCCATAATTTCTTATGATCCACACAATTAAATGTTTTGGCACAGTCAATAAAACACAAGTAAATATTTTTCTGGTAATCTCTGCTTTAAGTAAAGATTAATCTGACATCAGCAATAATATTCCTAATTCTACATACTCTTCTGAACCTGGCTTGAATTTCTGAAAATTTCGTTTTGATATATTACTGTGACCTTTCTTTTTTTTTTTCAAATTATCTTGAGGAAAATTTTACTTCCATGTGATATTGTGGTAGTTAAATTTGTATGTCAACTTGGCTGAACCTGGTTGAGTGACTGGGCAGCTGGTGGT
>NW_006922216.1:925970-927813 GCF_000298275.1 Orycteropus afer afer | reverse complement strand
GTTGCTATGAGTCAGTTCTGACTTGTCGGCACATAACAACAACAGTTTACACACACAGAGTATTTAAGAGGAGAGAAAGATTATTTATTGTTCTGCTACTCTGGCTTTTTTTTTTTTTTTTTCTTTTTGCATAGACAAATGAGGGCCTTCGGCATGGCATCAATTTGTTGAGACATCTCATTTGCCATTCTGTCAACTCCTGGAGGCAATTTTTTGTCAATGTCTTCAGTGCAACTTGGAATTCTTCCTTCAATAGCACTGAGTCTTGATCATATGTTACCTTCTGAAATGGTTGAAGTTGTTCAATGACTACTATATCTTTTGATGCTTCCTGTGTTGTTCAATTATTTGCCTATATTATTGTTATTAGGTGCCATTGAATCAGTTCTGATTCATAGTCACTCCCTATGTACTACTGAATGAAATATTGCTTGGTCCTGAAACATCCTCCCAATAATTGCTGTGCTTGAGCCCACTGTGGCAGTCACAGTGTCAATCCCATTGAGGGTCTTCCTCTTTTGCACTGACACTCTACTTTGCCAAGCATGATGTCCTTCTCCTGGTACTGGTCCATCTGGACAAAAGAACAAAAGTATGAAAGGCAAAGTTTTCCCATCCTCACTTCTAAGGTACATTCAAGCTATATGTCTTCTAAGACATATTTGTTCATTCTTCTCTCAATCTGTAGTGTATTCAATATTTCTCCAGCACCATAACTCAAATGCATCATTTCTTCTTTATACTTCCTTACTTATTGTCCAGTTTTCACATGCATATGAGGTGATAGAACATAAATACACCATAGAATCCTTTAATACACCAACTCATGAGTTGAAATTTTCTTTAGTTCTATTAGCTTGAGAAATGCCAAATGTGTTCTTCCCATTTAGTTTTCTAACATAAGATTTTTTTCACATTTCAATAAACTTTACTTTGTCAATATAGTTTACTTTGTCTTCTTGAGCCACCTTTTGAAATCTTCTGTTCACCTCTTTTTCCATTCACTTCAGTCAGTATAGATTCAAGAAAAAATTTCTGAGTCTCTTCTGACAACCATTTTTGTCTTTTCTTTCTTTCCTGTTTCCTTTCATTTTGTTCATGTATTATATTATCCTCCAACTCATATTGTCTTCTATCATTAGAATTCAATGAATCGAAGCTTTACTTGAGATGGTTTCTAATTGCAGGTGAGATATATTCAAGGTTGAATTTAGAAGGTAGAATATCATACTCAGAGTCAAGTGTTATCAAGTATTAAAGAAATTGGCATTAGAAATTGCTCTATTAATATTTATTTTTCATGTCCCATTACACCAAATAGATATTGGTCTATTTTGATTACTCCCCCATTTTTTCTGGGTTTTATAAAATATCCGGCAAGTTTTTGATGTACCCATATACAGGTGACTACAGAGGATGGGGGGAGAGGGCTCTGGTGGTGTAGTGCCTAAGGCATTGGACTACTAACCAGAAGTCTGGCAGTTCAAACCCACCAGCCACTCCTCCGAAGGAAGGTTGGCCAATCTACTTCCATAGTGATATCACATTGGAAACCCAAGGAGAGGGCACTATGAGTTGAATCCAACTCCATGGCAGGGCATTGCATTGCATTACAGAGGATGGGACAAACATACCCTTATTTTTCTGTCCATGTAAGTACAACTTCAGACATTTCTCATCTTTGTTCACAGATCACTTTTGGGCCCTGTTACTCTCTCTGCTACATCTCAATACAGAACTGCATTCTTTCCTCCAATACTTCACCAGAAACAGAAATTTGGTGAAATTCACTCTGTAGATTTCAGTCTTCTTTTGCTCTCACTACCATTATAACAAAAAAAAA
>NW_006922216.1:890584-925365 GCF_000298275.1 Orycteropus afer afer | reverse complement strand
ATATATATATATATAAGCTCTGGTAGTGTAGTGCCTAAGGTACTTGACTGCTAACCAGAAGCTACCAGCCACTCCTCAGAAGGAAGGTTGGACAATCTACTTCTGTAGTGATACCAGTTTGGAAACCCAAGGAGGGGTCGCTATGAGTCAGGTCCGACTCAATGGCACATGACAACAACAATATATATGTATGTATATATATATATATATATTTATACACACACACACACACACACATACATATAGTACATAGATGAAATACAAAAGAGGATGATGACTGAGAAAAATCATTGCTGATGTCAGATAGATCTAGTTTGAAAGCAAAGAATACCAGAAATATGTTTACCTGTGTTTTATTGACTATGAAAAGGCATTTGACTGATAATATTGCAAAAACTGGAATTGCAGAACACTTAATTGTGATCATGAGAAACGTATACATAGACCAGGGGGCTGTCTTTTGAACAGAACAAGGGGATACTGCATGGTTTAAAATCAGGAAGAGTGTACATCAGGGTTGTATCCTTTCATCATACTTGTTCAATCTCTATGCTTAGCAAATAATCTGAGAACATGGACTATATGAAGAAGAATGTGTCATCAGGATTGGAGGAAAACTCATCAGCAACCTGCAATATTCAGATGACACAACCTTGCTTGTGAAAATGAAAAGGGCATGAAGCACTAACTGATGAAGATTAAAAACTTCAGTATGGATTACACCTCAGCATAAAGAAAACAAAACTCACAATTGGACTAACAAGCAACATCACAATAAATATAGAAAACTTTGTATTTGTCTAAGATTTTTACTTGGATCCACAATCAACTTCCATGGAAGCAACAGTCAAGAAATCAGATGTCTTACTGCACTGGGAAAATCTGCTCCAAAAGTCTTCTTTAAAATGTTGAAGACCAAAGATATTACTTTGAAGACTAAGGTGTGCTTAACCCTAGCTGTTGTATTTTCAATAGCCTTATATTCAAGTGAAAGCTGAAAAATGAATAAGGAAGGCCAAAGAACAATTGATGCCTTTGAATTGTAGTGTTTGTGAAGAATATCGAAAATACCACGGACTGCCAGAAGCACAAACAAACAGAAGATTCACCACTTGTCTGTCACTTTGTCATACTGTGGTGACTTTTGTGTTGGTCTGAAGCTGCAGGTTATGCCACTGGCATTTCAAAACTAGCAGGGTCACCCATGGTGGACAGGTTTCAGTGAAGCTTCCAGACTAAAACAGACTCAGAATAAAGAGGGGGACCATCCACATCTCAAAATAATTAGCCAGTGAAAACCTTACAAATAGCAGTGAAACACTGACTGATATAATACTATAACTTTATGAATATCCCTGAAACAATGTCCAATATACTGCCAGAAGATTAGCCCATAAGGTTGGAAGAAACTCAAAATATGACTGAAGGAAAGGTGCCTCATCAGAGTAAAGCTAACCTTAATGATGTGGATGGAGTAAAGGTTTTAGGACCTCCACTTGCTGATGTAGCACAACTCAAAATGAGAAGAAACAGCTGCAAACATCCATTGATAATTGGAACAAGGAATGCATGAAATATGAATATAGGAAAATTGAAAGTTGTCAAAAATGAAATAGAATGCATAAAAATGATATCCTAGACATAAGTGAACTGAAATGGACTGGTGTTGGCCATTTTGAATCACATAGCCATATGATCTATGATGCCAGGAATGACAAATTGAAGAGGAATGGCTTGGCATTCATTGACACAAAGAATATTTGAAGAGTTATCCTGAAGTACAAAGTTGTCAGTGATAGCATAATATCCATACTCCTACAAGGAAGACCAGTTAATACTAATATTATTCAACTGTACACATCAACCACCAAAGCCAAAGATAAGGAAATTGAAGATTTTTACCAACTTCTGCAATCTGAAATTGATCAAACATGGAAAGGAAGAAAAGATCACCATGGATATCAGAAGAGACTCTGAAACTCACTCTTGAGTGGAGAGTAGCTAAAGCAAATGGAAGAAATGACAAGATAAAAGAGCTGAACAGAAGATTTCAAAGAACAGCTTGAGGAGACAAAGTTAATTATTAGAATGAAATGTGCAAAGATCTGACGTTAGAAAACTAAAGGGGAAGAAGTGAACCAAGAGACTGGCAGAGAGACCAGCATGAAAGATGGCAATAGCAGAGTCCAGAGACCGGCATTAAATAGCAACAGGCTTACCAGCCCATGGAGGAGAAAGCTGGGTGCCATTGGGTAGGCAGCTTCCTGGCAGAGTGGATTGCCTTTGGGTATTAATTGGTGAAGAGATCGGCATAAAATGGAGCAGCAGTTTGGCTGGCCCATGGAGCAAGAAAGCTAAGTGTTCTTCAGGCAGAAAGGTTTCTAGTGGAGTGAGTTGCCCTAAGGCACTAATTGGAAGAAGCAGAGAGACTAAGGAAATGGGAAGCAGAGGCACCTCAGTCTCAAAGGGTAGGACCATGGCCTTTGGGGGTGGAATGACCACAGCCCTCTAGATTTCAAAGTACCAGGTTCTAGGGGCTGGATGAAAGCCCCTCAGCCTTGGGTTTCAGCTCTGCTTCAAGCTCTCTGCCCACTGAAGCTAGAGGTTTTCCTTCACTCAGACAGCTGTTGGCTGTGAGGCTGCCAAGCTCAAGGTTGGCAGGTAAAAAGGCACAGTCCTGGTATTACCAAACTACATGGCAGGCCATTCAAGTCCATTATAAGTCCCCAAGTCAGCAGAGCATGGCAGGCTGCTGAAAGACATGGCTATATGCAGGCTACAAGTGTGCCATAAGCTAGAGACCATTCCACAAGGCTTCTCCTTATATACAGGAAGCAGACCACATTCCCTAAGGCAGCTACTCAGCTGCTCACAGTAGATTCCACCATGGAGTTGATTACCAGTCTCATCATGAGGAATAACTACCACCAGTTGCCCAGCTACTCAGCCAGGCCCAGCCAACTCGGCACACAAACTGAATTACCACAAACATACTCGGTATTTCTCAAACTGAAAGAAATGAAGAAAAAATTCAAGCCTCTAGTTGCAATATTGAAAAATTCTATGGGCAAAATAATGATTGATACAGGAAACACCAAAAGTAGATGGAAAGAATACACAGAGTCACTGTACCAAAAAAAAATTGGTCAATGGTCATCCACTTCAGGAGGTGGAATATGATCAAGAGCTGATGGTATTGAAGGAAGAAGTTGATGCTGCACTGAAGAAATTGGCAAAAAAAAAAAAAAAAAAAAAAAAAAAAAAAAAAAAAAAGAAAAGAAAAAAAAACAAGGCTCCAGGAATTGACAGAATACCCATCGAAATGTTTCAACAAATGGAAGCCACATTAGAGACACTCACTCACCTATACCAAGAGATTTGGAAGACAGCTACCTGGCCAACTGACTGGAAAAGTTTGATATTTGTACCCATTCCAAAGAAAGGTGATCCCACAGAATGTGGAAATTATCTAACAATATCATTGATATCTCATGCAAGTAAAATCTCACTGAAGATAATTCAAAAATGGTTGCAGCAGTATATTGACAGAGAATATGAGGTCATTATGAGTCAGAGTTGACTGAATGACACCTAACAACTAAAACAACAACTACATAAACATAGATAAATATAGAAATGCAGAAATGCAAGCTGGATTCAGAAGATGATGTGGAATGAGGGATATCATTGTTGATGTCAGATGAATCTTGACTGAAAGCAAAGAATACCAGAGGGATATTTACTTGTGTTTTATTGACCATGAAAAGCATTTCATTGTATGGATCATAACAAATTATGGATAACATTGAGAAGAATGAGAATTCCAGAACACTGGATTTTGCTCATCAGAAACCTGTACACAGACCAGGAGGCTGTCATTCAAACAGAACAAGGGGATACTACATGATTTAAAATCAGGAAGAGAGTGTGTCAAGAGTTTTTATCCTATCACCATACTTACTCATTTTGTATACTGAACAAATGATCCAAGAAGCTGGACTATATGAAGAAGATCATGGCATCAGGATTGGAGAAAGACTCATTAAGAACCTGCTATATGCAGATGACACAACTTTACTTGTGGAAAGTGAGGATAACTTGAATCATGTCCTGATGAAGATTGAAGACTACAGTCTGCAGTATGAATTACATCTCAACATAAAGAAAACAAAAATCCTCAAACTGGATCAATAAGAAGCATCACAATAAATGGAAAAATAGCTGTTAAAGATTCCATATTACTGGGTTCCGCAATCAACACCAATGAAAGCAGCAGTCAAGACATCAGGTGTTGTATTGTGCTGGACAAATATGCTGCAACAGACCTCTTTCAAGTGCTGAAGAGCAAAGATATCTCCTTGAAGACTAAGGCACGCCTGACACAAGCTATGGTATTTTCAATCACCTCATATACATGTGTGAAGTAGACAATGAACAGATAAGACCAAAGAAAAGTTCATGCTTTTGAGTTGTGTTGGCAAAGAATATTGAAAGTACCATAGAGTGCCGAAAGAATGAACAAATCTATCCTGGAAAAAGCTCAGCTGGAATGCTCTTTGGAAATGAGAATGGCCAGACTTCATCTCACCTACTTTGGTCATGTTGTCAGAAGGGACCATTGCCTGGAGAAGGATATCATACTTGGTAAAGTGTAGGGTAGGAGCTCTGGTAGCCCAGTGCCTAAGGTACTTGACTGCTAACCAGAAGGCTAGCAGTTCAAAACCACCAGCACTCCTTGGCAGAAAGTTTGGGCAATCTACTTCTGTAGTGATGCCACCTCAGAAACCCAAGGAGGGGTCATTATGAGTCAGGTCCAACTTCATGATACATAACAACAAAACAACAACAACAAAGTGGAGGGTCAGTGAAAGAATGGAAGGCCCTCAACAAGATGAATTGACACAGTGGCTACAGCAGTTGGCTCAGGTATAGCAAGGATTGTGAGGCTGGCACAGGACTGGGTTGGTAAGCAGTATATGGGCTGTTGAGTTCATGCATGACAAATCCAGAGACACCAGGCAGAATGTTGGATTGTTCACTCAAAGACAGTTGTAAGCAGCACAACAGGATCCAGATCCACAGAAGGTTCTCTAATTTTCCCAGGATGCCCATGTATATAAGGGAAGCAGGCCAATTCCTAGAGAAACTCCCTTTCAATGGTTTTGCCACTCAATGCATATACATCAGATCCTATCATGTAAATAACTGCATCACACTGCTTAAACCACTCAGAATTGTAGTCCAGCCAAGTTGACACAAGACCCCAACAATCATATCCATTAAGGTGTTTCAACAAAAAGATGTAGTGCTTGAGGTGCTTAATAGTTTATGCTAAGAAATTTGGAAGGCAGCTAGAAGGCTCACTGACTGGAAGAGATGCATACTCATGCCCATTCCAAAGAAAGGTGATCCAACAGACTGTGGAAATTATCAAACAAAATCATTAATTCCACATGCAAGTAAAATTTTGCTGAAGATAATTCAAAAGTGATCGCAGCAGTTTATTGAGAGGAAACTCCCAGAAATGCAAGCTGGATTCAGAAGATGTGGAACAAGGGATATCATGGCTGATGTCAGATGGATCTTGTCTGAAAGCAAAGAATGACAGAAAGATGTCTACCTGTGTTTTATTGACTATGCAAAGTCATTTGATTGTGTGGGTCATAACAAATTATGGACAACATTATAAAGAATGCAAATTCCAGAGTACTTAATTGTGGTCATGAGGACCTGTACATAGACTAAGAGGCTCTCGTTCAAACAGAACAAAGGATATTGTATGTTTTTAAATCAGGTAGGCTGTGCATCAGGGTTGTATCATTTCACCATACTAAATCAATCTGTATGCTGAGCAAATAATCTGAGAAGCTGGGCTATGTGAAGAAAAACATGGCATCAGGATTAAGGGAAGACTCATTAACAACCTGCTGTATGCGGAAGCAACCACTCATATTTCAGTTTGTTGTACTATGGTGGCTTGTATGTTGCTGTGATGCTGGAGGCTATGCCACCATTATTTCAAATAACAGCAGGGCCACACAAGGTGGACAGGTTTCAGCAGAGCTTCTAAACTAAGATAGACTTGAAAGAAGGAAAAGGTCATCCAATTCTCAAAGAATTGGCCAGTGAAAACCATAGGAATAACATTGAAACAGTCTGATATATTACTCAAAAACTTTATGAATAGCCCTGAAACATTGTGTAATATAGTTCCAGAATATGAGCCCTTTGGGTCAGAAGACACTCAAAATATGACTGGAGAAGCGCTGTCTCCTCAGAGTAGTCAACCTTAATGATGTGGATGGAGTAAAGCTTTTGGGACCTCCATTTGCTGACATGGCGTGACTCAAAATGGGAAGACACAGCTACAAATATCCATTAATATTTAGAACATAGAGTGTACAAAATTTGAATCTAGAAAAATTGGAATGTTTCAAAAATGGAATAGAGTTCATAAAGATTGATATCCTAGGCAATAGTGAGCTGAAATGGACTGGATATGACCATTTTGAATCAGACAATCATATGACCTACCACACTGGCAATGACAAATTGAAGAGGAATGGTGTGGTATTCATCGTCCCAAAGAATGTTTCAAGATCTTTCCTGAAGTACATTGCTGTCAAAGATAGGATACTATCTCTATGCCTATACTAAACTAAAAAAACAAACTCACTCCCCTTGAGTCAGATCCAACTCATAGTGACCCCTTCTTGGGTTTCTAAGGCAGTATCACTACGGAAGTAGATTCCTCAACCTTCCTTTCCAGGAATAGTTGGTGGGTTTGAACCACCAGCCTTCTGGATGCCTACAAGGAAGACCAATTAATACTACTAGTATTAAAATTTACGCATCAACTTCCAAAGCCAATATGAGGAAACTAAAGATTTTTACCTACTTCTGCAGTCTGAAATTGACCAAACATGCAAACTAGATGTGTTGGTTATTACTGGTGATTGAAATGCAAAAGTTGGAAACAAAGAAAAATCAGCAGTAGTTGGAAAATATGGCCCTGGTGATAGAAATAATGCTGAAGATCACATGATAGAATTTTGCAAAACCAATGACTTATTCATTGAAAATATCTTTTTTGAACAAAATGAAGAGCAGCTATACAGATGGACATCTTCAGATGGAATACACAGGAATCAGTTCAAGTACATCTGTAGAAAAAGGCGATGGAGAAGCTCAATAGCTGCAGTCAATACAAGGCCAGGAGTTGAATGTGGAACAGACCATCAATTGCTCATATGAAGTTCAAGTTGAACCTGAAGACAATTAAAACAAGTTCAAGTTGAACCTGAAGACAATTAAAGCAAGTCCATGAGAGCTAAAATATGACTTTGATTACATCCCACCAGAATTTAGAGACAACCTGAAGAATTGATTTGACGTATTGAACACAGATGACCAAGAACCACAGGAATTGTGGGATGAGATCAAGAACATCATCCACGAAGAAAGCAAAAAGATGTTAAAAAGACAGGAAAAGACCAAAATGGATGTCAGATGGGATTTTGAAACTTGCCCATGACTGCACAGTACCTAAAGCAAATGGAAGAAATTACAAGATAAAAAAGCTGAACCGATTACAAAGAGCTGGAGAAGACAATTCAATTATTATAATGAATTGTGCCAAGAACTGGAGTTAGAAAACCAAAAGGGAAGAACATTCTCAGCATTCCTCAAGCTGAAAGAACTGAGGGAAAAAAATTAAGCCTTAAGTTGCAATACTGAAAGATTCTATGGGCGATATATTGAGTGGTACAGAAAACATCAAAAGAATATGGAAGGAATATACCCAATCACTGTACCAAAAAGAATTGGTCAATGTTCATCTATTTCAGGAGGTGGTGCTTGATTAAGAACCAATATTGTTGAAGGGAGAAATTGAAGGTGCACTGAAGGAATTGGTGAAAAACAAGGCTCCAGGAATTGATGGAATACCCACTGAGATGTTTCAACAAACAGATTCCATGCTGGAAGCACTTATTTGTCTATGTTTATGGTGTAGTGAGTTGTATGGTATGACTTTTCTAGCCATAGTCTTTGTAACTTCCACCAGATTACTGGGTGGGACAATGCAAATATGTGTCAACTTGGCTGGATACCTGGTAGTAAGTTATTTCCTATAATGAGACTGGCAATTAACTCCGTGCTAAAATTTGCCATGAGTAACTGTGTGACTGCTTTTAAACTCCTGATTTTGGGATTTCTGATTTTGTGTAGAATTCTGATGTTGGAATTGGTTAGTTTTGCCACTCTGCCAGGCTTAAAATGAGCCATCCAAGAGGCAGAGGGGGAATCTCACTACCAGTTCAGAGAGACACCTGCCTGAGAGAGAATTCCAGCTGAGAGAGAAAATTGGCTGAGAGACGGTGGCAGTGCAACCAAGAGGGTGGAAGTGGAACCAAGAGGCACAGGACAGAGTGGCAGGCTTACCTGGCCCACAGAGGCAGAGGATAGGCTGAGAGGCCACAGGCCAGAGAGGCGTGTCTAAAGGTACAGGAGAGGAGAGACTGTCCTGTTTGAGAAACTGTACCCCTACTGCATTCCTGAACTTGAATTGTAGCCTATTACTTCCTTAATAAACCCCATAACCTGTGAGTTCTGTGTGGCCACAACAGTAAATTATCAAACCCAGCAGAAAGATAGTGGGAACCACAGGAGGGATGGCTGGTGTCAAGGCTGGTAAGAGGGCTGGAGGGTGGCAGCATGTCTGACCTCATAGGAACAGGCCTTGAGCCACTGATGGTGCTTCTGTCTTCTTCTTCTGTGGTTAGAAGAGGTCAAAAGATGCTGTCTCCCTGTCCCTTTTGCAATTTTAAGAAATTTGCTTCAGGACCAACTGTCTGGAAGAGATCCATATTTGTACCCATTCCAAAGAAAGGTGATCCCAAAGAATGTGGTAATTGTCAAACAATATTAATATCACACACAAGTAAAATCTTTCTGAAAATAATTCAAAAACAGTTACAGCAGTATATCTGGAAGGGAACTTCCAGAAATGCAAGCTGGATTCAGAAGAGGACATGGAAGAAGGGGTATCATTGCTGATGTCAGATGGAAGTTGGCTGAAAGCAAAGAATACCAGAATGATGTTTACTTATGCTTTATAGACTATGCAAAAGCATTATATTGTGTGGATCATAACAAATTACAGATAACATCGCAAAGAATGGAAATTCCAGAAAATTTAATTGTGCTCATGAGGAATCTGTACATAGATCAGGAGACTGTCATTTGAATAAAACAAGGGGCTACTTCCTAGTTTAAAATCAGGAAGGGAGTATGTCAGGGTTGTACATTTTCACCACACTTATTCAATCTGTATGCTGAGAAAATAATCTGAGAAGCTGGACTACATAAAGAAGAACACAGTATCAGGGTTGGCAGAAGACACATTAACAAACTGTGGTCTCCAGAAGACCCGACCTTCCTTGCTGAAAGTAAAGATAACTTGAAGCTCTTAGTGATGAAGATTAAAGACTACTGTCTGTAGTATGGGTTAAACTGCAACATAAAGAAAACAAAAATTCTCACAACTGGCCCAATAAGCAGTATCAGATAAATAGAGAAAAGATTGAAGTTGTCAAAGATTTCATATTACTTGGTTCCACAATCAACACCAATGGAAGCATTAGTCAAGAAATTAGACAATGTATTGCATGGGACAAATCTGTTTCAAGAGACTTTTTAACAATGCTGAAAAGTCATGGTATCTTAAATCGCCTCATTTGCCTGTGAAAGCTGGACAATGAATAAGGAAGACCAAAGAGGAGTTGGTGCTTTTGAGTTGTGGTGTTGGCAAAGAATACTGAAAGTCCCATGAACTGCCAGAAGAACTACCAAATCATTCCTGGAGGAAGTGCAGCCTGAATGCTCCTTGGACATGAGAATGGCCAGATTTCATCTCACCTACTTTGGTCATGTCAGAAAGAACAATTCCCTGGAGAAGGATACCATGCTTGGTAAAGTGAACAATCAGTGAAAAAGGGGAAGGCCTCAACCACAGGGATTGATTCAGTGGCTGTAACAAGAGGTACAACAAAGGTATAGCAAGTATTGTGATGCTGGCACAGGACTGGACAGTGTTTCATTCCATTGTATATAGGGTTGCTGTGAATCAGAGCTGACTCTATAGCACCTAACAACAACAGTATTAACTGGTCTTCCTTGTAAGGGTATGGATGTTAACCTATCACTGACAGCACTGTACTTCTTGAACGACAGGTTACATCAGGATAGATATTAAAATGTCCTTCTAGATGATAAATGCTACAGTATTGCTCTTCAATTTGTCATTCCCAACATAGTAGACCATTTGACTGATTCAAAATGGCCAATACCAGCCAACTTTAGCTTACTAATTCCTAAGATTTTGATCTTTATGCACTCTATTTTATTTTTGACAACTTTCAGTTTTCTTAGATTCACACTTCATATATTCCAGGTTCTGATTATAAGCGAATATGTGCAGCTGTTCCTTATAATTTTGAGTCATGCCAAATCAGTAAATGAAGGTCCTGAAATCTTTGCTACATCCCATATCATTAAGGTTAACTCTTCTTAGGGGAGGCACCTTTCCCCATATTTTGATTGCTTTCCAACCAAAAGGGCTAATATTATACCACTATATCAGCCAATGTTCTGCTGCTATTCCTAATATTTTCAGAGGCCAATTTTTTAGACTTGGCCCTGACCACATCCTTTCTACTGTCTTACTCAGAAGCTCCACTGAAATCTGTACACCACGAGAGTCATGACTTCCAGCATCACAGCTACATGCAAGCCACCACAGTCCAAGAAAATGATAGATAAGTGGTAGGCCAAAGATTTTTTAGTGGACACAATACAAGTCATGACAAATAGTATGTTTTTCAAATATTTTCACCAACTCTATGCATTGAATTTTAATATTGATGTAGTTGTCAATATTTTCATCATATTACTTTTTATGATTTAACTATACCTTGTTACTCTTACATCATAATGAGAATGTATGATTTTCTCTAAGTATTGTATAATTGTTTTTGCCTTTCAATTGTTATTAGTTTTGGAAATAATTTTTGTGTAGAGGGTCAGGTAGGAATCTAATTTTTTTTTTTTTTCCCCTATGGGTAGTTTATTGTCTCAGTGCCATTTACTGAATAGTTTTTGCCATTATTTTGTGAAAGCATCTCTGCTGTATGCCAACTTCTCATTATGTACTTGTTTCAGGATTCTGGATACTGTTTTATGAATATATTGTTTATTAATATCTTGTTCTATCTATGTGCTAATAACAGATATTTGTTAAAAAATAACAGAGCAGATCATATTTTCTGAATAATACACTGGAAGTTTTAAAAAGTACTTTAGCCAAATTCTCCAGATTATAATTCATTTATTACCAAAATAATTTTCTTCAGTAGCAACATCTAGTGGTGGGGGCTTAAGAGTCCAGCAGACCTGGGTTAATCTTTGCTGGCAGTTTGATTCTTCTCTGCTTCAATGTTTTTATCTGTAAAATGATGAAAGAGAAAAATATTCCCCACCTGCTTAAAATTTATTATTTTTCTTATTTTCTTCCACTCATAATTCTTGTCATAGCTGTAATTACATTTCTCATTTATTTTTTATATATTTATCTTTCCGTATAAACAAGAATATGTAACAAATCTGCCTATTCATTATTTATTATATTCTCAGTGGTTGATAGTGCTGATTTAAAAGATATATAGTTTATAAATTTATGTCTAATAGGTGAATGAAAACCAAACCAAAAAAACAAACTCACTGCTGTTGAGTTGGATCCGACTCATAGCTACCCCTCTTTGGGTCTCTGAGGAGATGTCACTACAGAAGTAGGTTGTCCATACTTCCTTCTGAGGAGTGGCTTGTGGTTTTGAACTGCCAGCCTCCTGGTTAGCAATCAAATGTCTTAGGCACTACACCACCAAAGCTCCCAATAGGTGAATGAAGGAGTGGCTATATTTAAAAGAAAAACTTTGAAGCAAAAATCTTTAAAAATTTACTATGAATATTCATATTGTAATTCTCAAATTTGTTTCAACATATTTTTAGATCTCTCTTTTCTAAGAAGACAAGAAATATAAATGTGGTGGTTATGTTTGTGTGTCAACTTGGCTAGGCCTGGTTGAGTGGCTGGGCAGCTGGATGTAGTATTCCCCACGATGAAACTGTTAATCAACTCCATGGTGGAATCTACTGTGAGTAGCTGAGTAGCTGCCTTTGGGTATGTGGTCTGATTCCTGTATATAAGGAGAAGCTTTGTGAATGGTCTCTAGCATATGGCATGCTTGGACCCTGCATGTAGCCATGTCGTTGCTAGGCAGCCTGCCATGCTCTGCCGACCTTGGGACTTAAAATGGACTTAAGTTAATGGCCTGCCATGTGGTCTGGTAACATCAGGACTGTGCTTTTTACTTGTCAAACTTGAGGCTTCTCAGTCTCAGCAGCGAGCGTCTGTATGAGTGAAGAAATGCCTCTAGCTCCAGTGAGCCAGGAGCAGGAGGCAGAGCTGGACCCCAAGGCTGAGGGTCTTTCATCCATCCCCTAGAGCCTGGCACTTTGAACTTGGACTTAAAGTCTCCAAATTGTAAGAATAAACTCCTGTTTGTTAAGGCCATCCCATTTGTGGTATATTTCTGTCAGAGTGGCACTAGGTAACCATAAAAATAAATGAGACACTCAGAACATTTTGATATAGGGGAGTTCCAGTAAGACGGCAGAATAGGCAGACAAACTACACAGACCCTCTTCAACAAAGAAAAGAGGAACCAATTAACACAGATATGGAAGATAATCCTGGATCTCTGAGCTTTGAAAGTAAGGATAGAGAAGAGGACTAAACTCCATCTAATAGAAGAACCTGCATGAAAGCAGTGAAAAAGGAGACATACAGAGCTGTGGACTGTGAGTGATCCTGATGGCACAGACAGCTTGGATATTGCCAAGGGATGTTAGAATCTAAGAGTTAACCTAAAAATTGGCCAGGGGCTGCACAGAGGACTGCACTGGTGGTGGGTGAATAAAAGGGGAAGCAGAGAAGAGGGAGATGGGCTGAGCTGTGGATTTTGGCTATCTGGACAGGGCAGCAATTGTGAATATTTACAAGCAGTTTAACTATTTTGGATATTCAAAGGTACAGTGTTCTCTCAGATTCTATGGAACTAAGAAAAGCCTCCGCTTTCAAGGAATCACAAGGACATACCACACACTGAAGACCAGAAAGGTGTGCTATTGCCCTTGTTACTCTTATACCCTACAACATCTTGGTGAATGGAGATGTGGCCATCCCTCACCACTTTCTGGGCCAGCAGGAATTCCATCCCAGTCTCTGTGGTGTGATGGAGCCCGGGTGCCTTGCTCCACCCCACCCAGATCTATCTTTCTTCCTTCCTTCCTTCCTTCCTTTTATCCTTTCCTTCTTTCTTTTTTTAGTTTATTGTTGTCTGTTTAAATTTTTGTTTTTTCTTAACTATCATTATTATTATTTCTTCTTCCCTTCCCAGGTTCTAGTTTTTGGCTTTTTCTTTCTTCTCTTTTCCTGGTTTCCATTTTTTTTTTTTTTTTTTTCTTGTAGTTCCTTCCATTCCTTATTTTTCTTTTTGCATTTTCCCATTTATTTTCTTCATTATTATCCTACTCTATCTCTTTTCTCTTATTTCCCCCCACACATTTTTTTTCTTTTTTCATTTTTTGTTGATAGTTCCTGTGTGTTTATGTGATTGTGTTTTTTGTCCTCCTGCTTTTATTTTTCTGATGTTTCTCAGTTGTTGTTTTTATCTATCTATGTGGGTGATAACATCTGTATCCATATGACCCAACCACAGCTGCAACACATGCAGCTCCACTTACAGAGTAAGAGCCACCACTTCTTTCTGCACAAACTGGCCAATGATACATGACTACCAATAAGAGCCTGACTCACCCTTAATTGTTCTTCACAAAGAATTAACAGAGATCTGTGCAGCCACACTCATTCTCTATCACACCCAGTAGGAGACAGGTGGTGAGCACATAAGTGCTGCTAACAAGGGAATAGAGGAGTGCAGTACCCAAATTACTAAGATGCATCCAAAAAAAGAAGAAGAAAAATAAAACAAAAAATTTTGGGGAATAACACAAACATACAATAACCAATTAAATGTAAATACAACAAAGTCACAATGTCCCAGAGGCAACAGACCATCACAGTCCACACAAAGAAGCAAGATAAAGTGGTAGAAACAAAGAAGCAGGATATAGACCCAGAATACATTCCTGAGGAAGAAGCAACATTGGAACTCCCTGATAAGGAATTCAAAAAATTATATTTATGTATCTTTAAGAAATTGACAGAGACAAACAATCCAATTAAAAAATGGTCAGATGACATGAATAGACGCTTCACCAAGGAGGATATATAGGCAGCCAACAAACATATCATTAGCCATTAGAGAGATGCAAATCAAAACAACAATGAGATACCATCTTGCTCCAACACTAGTAGCAAAGTTCAACGAGACAGAAAATAACAAATGCTGGTGAGGATGTGGAGAGATTGAGACTCTCATACACTGTTGGTGGGACTGTAAAATGGTACAATCACTGTGGAAAGCAGTATGGCGATTCCTTCAAAATTTGGAATTAGAAATACCATTTGACCCAGTCTATTCCATTACTAGGGATATATTCTAAAGAAGTGAGAGCCATGACAAGAAAAGACATATGCACACCCATGTTCATCACAGCACTATTTGCAATAGCCAAAAGATGGAAACAACTTAGATGTCCATCAAATGAGGGATGGATAACTAAATATGGTACATACATGTAATCAAATTCTGTGCAACCCTAAAGAATAACCTGGAATCTGCAAAAAAACAGCATAACATGGATGAACTTGGAGGACATTATGCTGAGTGAAATAAGTCAATCACAGAAAGACAAATATTATATTAGTCCATTATTGTAAAAGTCACGGAAAGGTTTATCTATAGAAGGAAATTTTCTTCGTTGGTTACCAGGGGTGGGAGGGGTGGGGTGGGAACACTGTTAGATAGGTAGAGATAAGTATGATTTGCATGAAGAGAAGGGCAATGTACCAAATGTGAGTGATCAACATGGTGACAGTGAAGAGAAGGAAAACATAGAGAGATACATGGGAGGTACAGACAACAAGGATGAACCCTTTTGCACATACAGTACTGCATTGTCAGTGAAGGCAAACATAGGTATACGGGTGGACAGATGGTTAGAGAGGCTGAACTATTAGGCATGTCTATGAAGTGGGGAGTGTACCCAAGACCATGTGTAGCATTGGCAGACAATTGTCCTATACGTATATTTGTATGATCCGAATTCCCAGATGTATAGTAGAGCTGACAAGGTTGTAGTCACTTCTTGGTCAAAGCCAGCTACCCAGAAGGACCGAGTAGTTGAACCTCTGGGATCGGGACCATAGCCACAGGGCAC
Source organism: Orycteropus afer afer (assembly GCF_000298275.1). NCBI lineage: Eukaryota > Metazoa > Chordata > Mammalia > Tubulidentata > Orycteropodidae > Orycteropus > Orycteropus afer. The sequence goes on along the minus strand of NW_006922216.1, from coordinate 909,903 downwards.
TTCAAGTTCAATTAGCATAACATACTACACAAAACATTGTTCTATCTCCTACTTCAGTGAGTAGTGAATGGGATCTTAAAAGCTTGCAAGCAGCCATCTAGATGCATTGATGGGTCTCTCTTCATTCGGAGCAAAGAATGAAGAAAACAAAAGATTCGTGGAAACAATTCATCCTGGTGACTGGTACACCAAGCAATCCACAGCCTATACAACTATGAGACCAGAAAAACTAGATGATGCCCAGCTACCACTGTCAACCACTTAGAGGGGGATCTATATAAAATATCCTGGATAGAGAGGGAGAATAATGTGGAACAAAACTCAAAATCATTTGGGGAAAAAAAAAGGGGAGGGGCGACCAGGTTTGCTGGTCTGATAGAGCCTGGTGGAACCACTGAGACTGTGGCCCCTAGCTACCCTTCAGGTCTGGAATGGAACCCACACCTGTGGCTTCCAGCCAAACAAAAGACAAGTATATGAGTTGAATATGTACCTGAGGTAAATACACTCCTTGGAGAGAACAATCATGGGAGAAAGAAGGGCTGTTTATGCACAGAGAGACAGCTCAGGGGCAGGAATGCATGGAGGGATGGAAACAGGGAAGAGGTAACTATGGGGAGGAATTTGGAGGCGAGCTGTTGCATTGTGGTAAACTGTAGTCAATGACAGGAGACAAAGTGTATGTGAACTACTGTATGGAAAGTGAATTTGCTCTGTAAATTTTCACCCAAATCACAATTTAAACAAACAAACAAAAAATTGACAACAATTAAAAAACAAAGAGAGAGAGAGAGAGAGAGAAAAAAACTGAGAGACAGATCAAGGAAAAAACTTACAAAATTTAGGAAAACACAGATAAAACCCTAGAACAGTTTTGGAAGAATATACAAGAAAAAAAAAGACAAAATAAATGAAGAATTAAAATAGAAACAAAATCTACAGATAGAAATCCAAAAGATTAATACTACATTTTCAGAAATACATAACACATTGAAAGCGCAAAGATGTAGAATCAAATCAATGGAATACAGAATCAATGAAACTTTAGACAAACACCTCAATACTTCTTTGGAAAGGGATCAATCAGAAAAAGCTCAAAACAAAATGAAGAAATCCTAAAATTCATATGGTATACCATCAGAAGTAATAAACTATGTGTAATCAGAATTCCAGAACAGGAAGAGAAAAAGAAACCACTGAGAAAATTGTTGAAGATTTGTTGGAAGAGAATTTTCCTGGTATGATGAAAGATGAGACTATTTCCATTCAGGAAGTCCAACAAACCCCAAACAGGATAGACCCCAAAATAAAATCACCAAGACATATCAGCATCAAACTCACCAAAACCAAAGACAAAGAAAGAAACCTGAAAGCATCAAGGGAAAAACAAAAAGTTACCTACAAAGGACAACTAATAAGACTAAGCTCTGGCTTATCAGCAGAAACCTTGCAGGCAAGAATGCAATGGGATGGTATATATAAAACCCTGAAAGAGAAAAATGTCCAACCAAGAATTATATACCCACCAACCTTGTGTATGAAGTATGATGGTGAAATTAGAAGCAGAAATTAAGGGAATTTGTTAAAACCAGACCAACCTTACAACAGATACTAAAAGGAGTCCTTTGGACAGAGAACCCAAAATAGCAAAACAACCAATCATCAAATCACAAGATGACATAACCCAGAAACCAACCCAGTTATGGAAGTACCCAAGTAAAAGAAGTTTACAAAGTTGTAAACAGGGAACCAGAGACATCAATTGGCAAATGAGGACAACTACAGAACAAAAAGAGGGGAAAAAAATGTGTAGTTACAGAACTGTTAAATGGTGAGGAAGTCAAGAGAGTTACAAGATAGAATGGACTGTTCTAAACTTGGGACAAAGTTATAAATCACAGGATAACCTCAAATAAAAACCATAAACCTTCACATCACTCAAAAAGAAAAGAAGACATGCACAAATATTTAGCAAATACTAAAAAAAAGCAATGAAGGAAATAATAACACAATTCATAAACAAAAGGAGCTTAGCACAGGAAATTATATGAAATAGAGAAACCAGGAACACCATGAAAAAACAACAAAATGACAGCAACAAATCCATACTTGTCAATAACTACACTGAGTGTCAATGGATTAAATACACCACTCAGGAGATGGAGAGTTGCAGATTGGATAAGAAAACATGTCCCATCAATACACTGTCTACAAGAGAGAAAGAAAAAAAAAAAAAAAATAGACTAAAAATTGAAAGTTAGAGAAAGATATATCAAGCTAATGGGAACTAAAAAAGAGCAGAAGTGGCAATCTTAATTTCTGATCAAACTGACTTTAAGACAAAAAACACCATAAGAGACAAGGAAGGACATTATATAATGATTAAAGGATCAATTGAACAAGAAGATAAAACCAAAATAAATATGTATGGACCCAATGAAAGAGCCCCAAGATACATAAAGCTGAATTCAACAGAAATGAAAATACAAATACATGACTCCACAGTAATTGTAGTAGACTTTAATACACCACTTTCAATTAAAGATAGAACAACTGGAAAGAAAATCAACAAAGGTACAGAAGAGCTAAACAATACAGTCCACCAACTTGACCTTTTAGACATTTACAGAGCACTTCACCCAACAACAGCACAATATACCTTCTTTTCCAGTGCACATGGAGCATACTCCTGGATAGCTATAAAACGTCTTAATAAATTTTAAAATATTGAAATACTGCAAAGCATCATCTCAGATCACAGTGCTATAAAATTAAAAATCAACAATAGGAAGATAATGAAAAAAGAGAAAATGCATGGAAACTGAACAACACTTTCCTTAAGAATGAATAAGCAATACATAAAAATTAAAAAAAAAAAAAAACACTGTCGTCAAGTTGGAACTGACTCATAGTGACCCCTCCTTGGGTTTCCAAGAAAGTAGACTGAGTAATTGAAGAAATAAAAGCTGAAATTAAACAATTCCTTGAATCAAATGAGAATGAAAACACAGCATACCAGAGCATACTATGTCTTTGGGACACAGCAAAAGCAGTGATCAGAGACCAATTTACATCAATAAATGCACACATAAAAAAAGAAGAAAGAGTCAAAATCAACATCTCAAGCCATCATCTCCAACAATTAGAAAAAGAATAGCAAGAAAAGCCTACAGTCATCAGAAGAAAGGGACCTCTGGTAGCATAGTGGCTAAGGCACTTGACTGCTAACCAGAAGGCTGGTGGGTCAAACCCATCAGTCACTCCTCGGAAGGAAGATGGGACAATCTACTTCCATAGTGATACTGCATCGGAAACCCAAGGAGGGGTCGCTATGAGTCAGGTCCGAATCGACCAGCTTCCCAGCCACTCAACCAGGCCCAGCCAAGTTGACACATAAACTGAACTACCACAATTCCACCTGTTGTCAACTTGGCACCTGTACAAATCTTCAGTGGGTGGCGTCTGTACAGTTCTCCTTCACTGGGTATCTCTAATCCCTAGTCCCTGGGTGACCATCTCACCCCCTTGGCCTGGTGGACCCCGTTTCACTACCTCTTGGGCATGATAGCCCTACTCCCTCCTTCCTGAGCAGCGCTTATGGCTCCATCCCTCAGATTCCACCATGAAGTGACTCTCATAACATTTACTGCCTCTGAAACTCACAGGGAGTAGCTATGAATCTGAATGACTCAATGGCAGTGAGTTATTTATTTATTTGTTTATTTATTTATTTGTTTTGTTTTTAATAAAACCCCTTAATCGGGGGATAGAAAAAAATGACAAAGTGAGTGAACATTCTCATTAATCCAACCAAGTAATCTACTGAACAATGAATTAAAATCCCAACCAATAACTCTACTAAACAACAAATTAAAAACAAAAAAAAAAAAAAAACAGACTGAGATCTCAGAACTCCAGAAGTCTGCTGAGGTGTTGGAGAGTTGGAGTGAGGCCTTAAATGGGAAAGAGGAGGACAAAGGATAGCACAAAAGCTGGGATACCCTCCCCACTAATATCTGGAGCACTCATTCATTGCAATTATTTTGGGATATCACAGGGCAACACCCCCATCAGGAAATACAGAAAAGGAGCTAATTTGAGGGAGCTGTAGACCGATTTTTTAAGGTGGCATGGAAATTCATGGTCTGCACAACTGGGATCGGTGCTGTGACAGAATGCTGTTGAATCTCACTTAGATCTAAGACAGAAAAGCAGTAGGACCAGAAGGAAGTGCAAAGGCAGCGGGTTGAGGGAAATAATTCAGATAGACCGGCAACACAAAGGAGAAGAGCTGGTTCCCTGCCTACTGTGGGTCACTGTGGGAGAGCCAATGCAGAGGTGCCTATAATTGAAATACATCTTAACTGCAGGAAAATAAAGACCTACAAGACACATCAGTGTATGAGACCAGCTTAAACCCCACTTCCTGTGCATGCATATTGAATTCCAGAGCTCAAGCATCCACAACTTCTGAATGTGCACTGAAAAATATCTAATGAAGAAAGTACCCTGTAGTAGTTTTCACATGATGATATCAAACCCACTACTTCTGAGTTGATTTTGACTTACAACAATCCTGTGGGAGCTGCTCTGTGTGGTACCAAGGGTTGTAAGTCTTTGCCAAAGTAAGCTGCTGCATCTTTCTTTCTCTAAGTGGGTGGTTGATGCAGGACCCTGTCATTGGGTTGGCAGCTGGTCTCTTGGCCACTGTACCACCAGGGTGCCCAATCAGAAAAATTTCTCACAAAAGCCAGAATAAAAAATTCAAAGTTAAAAAAAAAAAAAAAAAGTATGGCTTATGTTTGATAAAAATAGTAAAACACACACAGTCACAAGAGTGGGAGCATAAACAAAAAGCAAAATATGAAGAAGAGGAAATTTCTCCTTCAGAACCCACATTGTTGTTGTTGTTAGGTGCCATCAAGTCACTTCCAACTCATAGTGACCCCATGTACAGCAAAATGAAACATCATCTGATCCGCGCCAGCTCCATGATCCTTGCTATACTTGAGCCCATTGTCACAGCCACTATGTCAATCCATCTCTTCGAAGGCCTTCCTCTCCTTCGTTGACCCTCCACCTTACCAAGCATGACATCCTTCTCCAGGGAAAGTTCCCCTCTGACAAAGTAGGTGAGACAAAGTCTGGCCATACTTGCTTCCAAGGAGCATCTCGGCCACACTTCCTCCAGGACAGATCTGTTAGTTCTTTTGGCAGTTCATAGTACCTTCAGCATTCCTCACCAGCACCACAACTCAAAAGCATCAACTCTGCCTTACTCATTGTCCAGCTCTCACATGAATACGAGGTGACTGGAAATATCATGGCATGTGTCAGGTGTACCTTAGTCCTCAAGGAGACATCCTTGCTTCTCAGCACTTGAAACAGTTCCTTCACAGCCAACCTACCCAGTGCTACACATCATCTAATGTCCTGACTTCTGCTTCCATTGGCCTCAATTGTAGAACTAAGAAACATGAATTCTTTGACAACCTCAATCTTTTCTCCTTTTATCGTTATGCTGCTTATTGGTCCAGTTGTGAGGATTTTTGTCTTCTTTATATTGAGATGTAATCCATACTGCAGACTATGTTCCTCAATCTTCGTCGGTAAGTGCCTCAAGTCATCCTCATTTTCAGCAAGCAAAGTTGTATCATCAGTGTATCTCAGGTTGTTACTGATTCTTCTTTTAATCCTGATGCCACGTTTTTCTTCATATAGTCCAGCTTCTTGGATTATTTGCTCAGCATATAGATTGAGTAAGTATGGGGAGAGGATACAACCCTGATGCACACCCTTCCTGTTTTAAACCATGTAGTGTCCCTTTGTTCCGTGCTAACAACAGCCTCCTGATCAAGGTACAGTTTCCTCATGAGTACAATAAAGTGTTCAGAAATCCCCATTCTTCTCAATGTTATCCATAATTTGTCATGATCCACACAATCAAATGCCTTTGCATAGTCAATAAAGCACAAGTAAAGAATCCACATTAATGAAACTAATTGATAAATTTCAGGCTATGGTGCTAAATATATTTAAAGAAAGTAAAGAACACATGGAATACAAACTAGCAGAGATTAAGAAACAAATGGAGTAATAAAATAAGAGATCCAACAAAGAAATTGAAAATGTCAGGAAAAAAATAATAACTGGAACTGAAGAATAAAGCAACTGGATGAGAAAAATCAAGAGAAACAGTCAACAATAAAATTAGACAGAAGACAGAATAAATGAATTAGAAAACAAAATAACTGAACTTATCAAGTCTTGATGGAAAGGAACAAAGAAAAGTAAACAAACCCAAAAGAAAATGTGGGATTCAATTAGGAAACTTAACATTAGAATAATTGGAATCTCAGAGCATTGTGACAACAACAAAGGTATAGAAACAATTTTCCAAAAGTTAATTAGAGAGAATTTCCCAGAACTAAGCAGAGAACCCAGCCTGCAAATACTGGAAGCTGTATGAATCCCAACAAGAAGAGACACAAAAAGATAATTCTTACTATCCTTATACATATCCTTATACAATTCTTTCAAACTAAAGACAAGGAGAGAATTCCAAAAGCACCAGGAGAAAAATGCAACATAATATACCAAGGGGTTTTCCTAAAGACTACTGCAGATTTCTCCCCAGATACTCTAGATGCCAGAAGACAATGGAGTGACATATATAAGCTACTGAATGAAAACAATTGCCCACCAAGAATTATTTACCCAATAGAGATGTCATTCAAAATAAAGGGTAAATCAAGCCATTCCAAAACAAACAAAAGCACTGGGAATTTGCCACCACCAAACAAGCTTTTTAAGGACCTCTTGTGACACAATTCTTAAGGTATTTGATTGCTAACCAGAAGGTTGGCAGTTCAAACCCTCCAGTCTCTCTGTGGAAGGAAGATGGGCCAATCTACTTCTATAAAGATTTGTTGCCTCAAAACCCAGTGGGGATAGTTACGAGTCAGAATCAAGTCAATTACAGTGAGTGAGATCAGCTTTTTAAGTATTACTGAAAGGAACACTCCAAATAGCAAGGCAAGAGTATTAAATATATACTTGTATCTATACACAAGAAAAATAAATGAGAGAGAGAGATTGATCTCAAAAAAACACACATCAATACTGGCAATAACAAAGACCAAGTATATGATATTTTCAGGGAAAACACTCAGTAATTAAATTGCACAAATGACATAACATCAAGTTTGTAAGAAATAAGTACAAAGTAAAGTTATTGACTATAAGGTTGTATATTGCTGTTATTGAACACCAACAGAAAGAGGGGAGAGTGGAGCACATCAGGATAGATATTTTTGTCAAGGTTGGTATGTTATCTGTTTTTCATATGTTAAATATTGGTGCAATTGTTAGTTGTGTAATATGATATATGTAGCCACTGAAGAAAAAAAAATCAGAAAGAAAGACGGAAGAAAGTAAAAACTTTCAAGAAAGCAGCCAAATAGAAGCAAAAAAAAAAAAAAAAAAAAAAAAAAAAAATCAGAATAAATAAAAAGATACAAAACACTAAAAAAAAATAATAGCAAAATGGATGAAGTAGACACTTAGTTTTCAGTAATGACTGTAAATATAAATGGTCTAAAAGCCCATGCAAAAGGCAGAGACTGACCAAAAGGATAAAAACAAAACAAAACATGATTCATCCTTCGTCTGTCCATAAGAAACACACTTTAGGCATAAGGGCACAAACAGATAGAAAATAAAAAATGCAGACAATAATAGTCATTGCAACTAGTAAACAAAAAAGAGCAGTGATGGCCTTATTGATATGAGGAATACAGATTTTAAAAGAAAATTTATAGCAAGAGTTAAAAAAGAACATTACATAATAAAAGGATCAACCCAGCAAGAAGAGATACCATTTATAAGTATAACAGAGCTCCCGTAGCCTAGTGCCTAAGACATTTGACTGCTAATCAGAAGGTTGGTGGTTCAAATCCAGCAGCCACTCCTAAGAAGGAAGGTTGGGCAATCTACTTCCATAGTGATAGTGCCTTGGAAACCCAAGGAGGAGTCGCTATGAGTCAGGTCTGACTCAACAGCCTATAACAACAACAACAACCACATGCACCTAACAGTAATGCTCCAAGATACATGAAACTAATACCAATATGAAAAGAGAAATAGGTAACTCCACAATGATAGTAAGGGACTTCAACATACCACTTTCAATTACAGACAGAATATTAAAAAAGAAGAACATTATGGACATTGAGAACCTAAATAAAACCATAAGCCAACTGGACCTAATGTGCACATATAAATCACTTTATCACCATCAGAATTATAAACATTCTTTTCCAATAACCTGGATCATTTTCCAAAATAGACCATGTGCAAGGACACAAAAAGAGTCTCAACAATTTTTAAAAGATAGAAATCATACAAGGCATGGTCTCTGATAATAATGGTATGAATCTAGAAATCAACTGGCAAATTAAGGAAAAAATACACAAAATCTCTTCCTCACTTATTGACTATCTCATTATCAGACATTATGCATTTTTGACAATAATAAATATTCTACTATACGACTACTTTGCCCATTAGCAATATACTCATGGCAGTAATGAACGCTGGGGTTTGAGGTGACAGTAACACTGACTGCACAGGTTAAGGTTATATGTCAACTTAGCTGATCCATGATTCTCAGTGGTTTGACAGTTAGGTAGTGATGTAATTTGAAAGTTATGTAATGATGTAGTTTGACAGTTAGGTAATGCTGCAATGTAGCAGTTATATAGTGATGTAGTCATCCTCTATTTTGTGATCTGATGTAGTTATCTTACATTTTCACATAACTCTGATTTTTGCATGAAGACCTGGTCTTTGGAACTTAACCATATTGATAAGTATGGAGTAGATGTACTGAAAAACTATTGTCTCAGAGAAGAAATCAAAAGTTAAATTTAAAAATTCCTAAAATCAAGCAAAAATGAAAGCACAATATATCAAAACCTTTGGAACACAGCAAAGGCAGCACTCAGAGAGTGCACAGAAATAAATGCCTACATTAGGAATGAAAAAAAAATCTGAAATCATTGACTTAAACTAACCAAGTTTAACAAACAGAAAAGTAAGAACAAAAGAAGCTGAAAGCTACCAGAGAGAGAGAGAAAAATAATAAAGATATGGGTAGAAACAAATGAAATAGAAAAACAATACAAAAAAATGAACAAAACCAGAAGTTGTTTCTTTGAAAGGATCAATGAAGTAGACAAAGCACATACTTTATTGACAAAACAAAAAAGCCAGCAGAGGCAAATAACCACATTAAATTATGAAATTGTGGACATTATAACTAATATAACAGAAATAAAGATCATAAGTGATCATTATGAAAAATTGTACTCCAACAAATTTGAAACATAGATGAAATGGACAAGTTCCTACAAAGACACTACCCGGTCGAATTAGCACAAACAGAGGTAGAAAATTTACACAGATCCACCCATTGTAAAAGAAAAGATTGAAAATATCATTAAAAATAAATAAATAAAAACTGCCAACAATAATAACAATAACAACAACAAAAAAAGGACCAGATAGCTACACTGGAGAATTCTACCAAACATTCAGAGTTAACACAACTTTTACTCAATCTCTTTAAAAACACTGAAGAGGCCAGAACACTACCAAACTTTTTCTATGAATCTACCATAACACTGATACCTAAACCAGGCAAAGACCTCACATAAAAAAATAAAATCACAGAATAATATCCCTTATGAAAACAGTTGTAAAAATATTCAATAAAATTCTGGCCAGCAGACTTCAGTAAGATATAAAAAGAATTACATATCATGATCAAATGCGATGCATATCAGGATCACAAGAATTGTTCAACATATAATCTCAATCATAAATAAAACTACTTAAGTAAAACAAAGGAAAAAATGCAAATGATAATATAATTAATGCAGAAAATGCATTTGAGGAAATTCAGCACTTTTCTAATAAAAATTCTTAGCAAAATGGGAATAGAAGTGAAATTTCTCAACGTAATTAAAGACATATCTATAAAACCAACACCCAACATTATACATAATGAAGAATTTCCTTTGGGAATCCTTTGGGATTGAGACAAGGATGCCTATATCTCAATTATTATTCAATAGTATACTGGAAGTTCTAACCAGAGTGGAAATACAAGAAGGAGACAAAAAGTATCCAAATCAGAAGGGAGGAAGTAAAACTATCACTATTTGTAGATGGCATGATCCTATACAAAAGACCCTAAAGATTCTTCCAAGTAAATTGTTATAAGAAACAGAAAAAGTCAGCAATATTTCAGAGTACAAAATCAACAAACAAACAAAAAGTTGGGTTCTTTGACACTAACAAAGAAATTAAGGAAATAATATAATTTACAATAGTGTCCAAATTAATAAAATACCTAGGAACTAACTTAACCAGGAACATAAAATACTTATATAATGAATATTAAAAAACACTACTAGAAGAGGCCAAAAAATACATAAAAAAAAATGGAGAGACCTCTCTTATGCTTGTAGATTTGAAGACTTACTATAGTAAAAATATCAATTCTACGTAAAGCTATCTACAGATATAATGTAATCCTGATACAAAGCCCAACTTTCTTTACTGAAATGGAAACACTAATAACTATCTTTATATAGAAAGGAAAGAAACCCCAAATAGCCAAATTGATTTTACAAAGTGATTCACACTCCCTGATATCAGAACATCTTATATTGTCACTGTAATCAAAACAACCTGGTATAGGTTCAACAACAAAGGTACATAAACCAATGGAATACAATTAAGGACTCATAATTAAACCTAGCCATCGATGGGCAACTGATTTTCAACAAGGGGTCAAAGTCCATTTGGTGGGGCAGAAATAGTCTTTCTAATAAATGATTTTGGCAAAACTAGATGTATACCAGCAGAAAAAAGAAACAAAAATCATACACAAAAAACTAACTCAAAATGGGTCAGAGGCCTAAATGTTAAACTTGAAACCATAAAATTCCTGTACAAGAATATAGAGAAAACAGGTAGGGATTTAATCTTTTGTAATAAACAGGATAAAAAGCATAATAAAAAATGCATGAAAGAATATAAAATAGATAAATAGGACTTCATATAAATTTAAAAATTATACTTACCAAAAAATTGTATTAAAAGAATAAATAGACAACCTACAAACTGGGAAAAACTCTTAGGAAACAATCTATCCAATATGGGTCTATATCTAAAATCTATAGAAAACTTCAATGACTCAAAAACAAAAAGACAAACTGTACAATCACAAAATAAGCAAAGGATATAAACAAAACCTTCATCAACGAGGACATTCAAGCAGCTGATGAAGATGTGAAAAGATGTTCATAATCATTAGCAATTAGAGAGATACATGTCAAAGATAACATCTTACCCCAGTGAAATAGCACTGATAAAAAAAAAGAAAGGAAAACCAAAGTGACAACAAATGTTGGCAAGGATGTCAGGAGACTGAATCTCCTATCCATTGCTAGTTGTTGTTGTGTTGTTATGTGCCATCAAGTCATCTCCAACTCATAGCAACCCCTCCTTGGGTTTCTGAGGCAGTATCACTACAGAAGTAGATTGCCCAACTTCCTTCAGAGGAGTGGCTAATGGGTTTGAACCGCCAACCTTCTGGTTAGCAGTCAAGTGCCTTAGGCACTATGTCACAGTGCTCCCATCCATTGTTAATAGGACTATAAAATAGTACAACCACTTTGGAAAAGAGTCTGGCACTTTCTCAAAAACCCCTAAAAAGACTCACCCTATAATCCAGTAATCCTACTCCTAAATATAAACCCTCCAAACCAAATGAACTTCACTGCCATTGATTAAATTCAGACTAATAGCTACCCACACTGAGTTTACAAGACTGTAAATCTTTACAGAAACAGACTGCTTCATCTTTCTTCCACAGAGCAGCTGGTGGGTTTGAACAACCAACCTTTTGGTTAGGAGCCAAATGCCTTAATCACTGCTCCAGAGCTCTTTGATATATACTGTAGAGACTTAAAATAATGACATGAACAGACATATGCATAGCTAAATTCATTGCTGCTTTATTTCTAATAGTAATTAATGGAAATAACTGAAGTAACCATCAATGGATGAACAAATAAGCAAATTGCGGTGCATATACAGAATGGAATATGACCCAACCATAAGGAACAATGATGAGTCCACCAAACATATTATAACATGGATGGACTTGGGGGAATAATGCTAAGTGAAATAAGGCAAACATATGAGAACAAATATTGCATGATCTCTCTTACATAAGAAGACAAGAATAGGTATATGTAGAGTGACCAATATTCCTTGATGATCCAGGGAGAGGAATGGGGAGAAGAAAGTATGCTTTGGATCATGTTGTTGTTGTGTGTCTTTGAGTCAGCTCCAACTCATAGCAACACTGTGAACAGAACAAAACACTGTACAGTATGGTGCCCTCCTCACCGTCCTTGCTATGCTTAAGTCCATGGTTCCAACCACCATGTAAATCTATCTCTTTACAGATCTTCCACTTTTTCTTTGACCTTCTATTTTATCATGCATAATATCCTTCTCCAGGGACTGGTCCCTTCTGACAAGATAACCAAAGTAGGTAATATGAAGTCTGGCCATTCTTGCTTCTCAGTGCAACATTTACACTGCACTTCATTTAGGACAGATTTGTCTCCTGGCAGTCCACAGTATTTTCAGTATTCTTTGCCAACACCACAATTCACAGGCATCAATTCTTCTTCAGTCTTCCTGTTTCACTTCCAGCTTTCATATGCATATGAGGCAATTGAAAATACCATAGGTTGCGTTGGGCACACCTTATTTTCAAAGTGACATCTTTGCTCTTAAATATTTTAAAGAGGTCTTTTGCAGCAGATTTTCCCACTGCAATATATTGTCTGAATATTGGCTACTGATTCCATAGGTGCTAATTATAGATAAAAGTAAAATTCAGCCTTTGACAACTTCAACCTTTTTTCCATTTATCATGATGTTGTTTATTGGTCAAAAAAAAAAACAAACAAACAAACTTACTGTCATTGAGTTGAGTCCCACTCATAGTAACACCTATTGAGTTTCCAAGACAGTAAATCTTTACAAAAGTAGATTGCCTCATCTTCCTACTATGGAGCAGCTGGTGGGTTTGAACCACTGACCTTCTGGTTAGCAACCAAATGTCTTACCCACTACGCCACTAGTGGTCCTTGTTTATTGGTTCAATAGTAAGGATTTCTGTTTTCTTTATGTTAAGGTATAATCCATACTGAAGGCTGTAAATTCTGTAAACTTTGATCCTTATAAGTAAGTACCTCAAGTTCTCTTCACTTTTATCAAACAATATTGTGTCATCTTTATATCACATTGTTAATGAGTCTTTCTCCAGTCCTTATACTGCATTCTTCTTCATATTATCCACGTTTTCAGATTATTTGCTCAGTACAGATTGAATAAGTATGGTGAAAAGATACACACCCTTCTTGATTTTTAACCATGCAGTATCTTTTAGTTCTGTTCAAATGGCAGCCTGTTGGCCTATGTATAGGTTTCTCATGAGCACAATTAAGAGTTCTGGTATTCCCATTCTTCCCCATGTTATCCAAAATTATTATGATCCACACAGTTGAATGCCTTTTCATAGTCAGGTAAACTTCCTTCTAGTATTTTTTTCCTTTAGCCAAGATCCTTCTGACATCAGTAATGATATCCCTCATTCCAAGGCCTCTTCTGAATCCACCTTGAATTTCTGGCAGTTCCCTGTCAACAATGTTGTTGAGAGAAGGTGTTGGCAATGAACAAGTCATTAGTCTTACAAAATTCTCTCATGCAATTGCCTGAGTTATTTCTATTACCAAGGCCATATTTTCCAACTACAGAAGCTTCTTCTTTGTTTCCAACTTTTGCATTCCAAACACCATTAAATATTAATGCATCTTGATTGGATATTTGGTCAATTTCACACTGCAAAAGTTAGTAAAAATCTTCAATGTCTTCATCTATGGCTTTAGTGGTTTGTGTATAAATTTGAATAATAGTAGTATTAACTTGTCTTCCTTGCCAAACCAAACCAAACCCACAGCCCTCGAGTCAGATCCAACTCATAGTGACCCCTCCTTGAGTTTCCGAGGTGGTATCACTACAGAAGTAGATTGCCCAACCTTCCTTCCGAAGAGTGGCTGGTGGATTTGAACCACCAGTCTTCTGGTTAGCAGTCAAATACCTTACGCACTATGCCATCAGAGCTCCATGTCTTTCTTGCAGGTATTTGGATATAACCCTATCACTGACAGCATTGTACTTCAGGATAGAACTTGAAATGTTCTTTATAACAATGAATGCAACGCCCTTCCTCTTCAGTTTGTCATTCCAAGTACAGTAGTCCATATGATTGTCTGATTCAAAATGCCCAGAAGGAGTGCATTTCAGTTCACTAATGTCTAGGTAATCCGTCTTTATGTTTCCCAATTCATTTTTTTACAGCTTCCAATTCTGATATATTCATACTTCACACATTTCACTCTTTGATTAACTAATATATGCAGGTGTTTCTTCTCATTTTGAGTCATGTTTCATCAGCAAATGAAGGTCCCAAGAGCTTTACTTACCCATGTCCTGTGGGGACAGCTCTTTCTCAGTTATATTTTGAGTGTCTTCCAACCTGAGGGACTCATTTTCCGGCACTACGTCAGACAAGTTTTCATTGTTATTTTTAAAGTTTTCAGTGGCCAATTTTTCAAAAATCAATAGCTCCGTCCTTCTTGACACTCTGTTTTCATATAGAAGTTCCACTGGAAGCTACACACCATGCCTGACCTTGGTGGTATTTCAGATACCAGTGGCATAGCTTCCAGCCTCAAAGCAAGAAACAAGCCACCACAGTATGGAAAACTTTAAATTGTAGAGACTTGTTATTTTTATGAGAGAAAAGTGGCACAAATGTGGACATAGTGTACACAGCACAACCAACGATGAATGTCTGAGCACATATTAATGGAACATGACTAGATACAGATGTGTACATAGGTGAGAACAGATAGAAGTATTTAACTTGTGTTGTTGATTCTCATGCCATCAAGTTGATTCCAAATCATAGCAACCCTGTGTTCAACAGAAGTAAACACACTCCAGACCTGTGCCATTTTCACATCCCCTGCTATGCTTGAGTCAATTATTGCAGTCACTGTGTTGATCCATCTCTTTGAGGGTCTTAAACTTTTTTCCTGACCCTGCACTTTACTAAGCATGATATTCTTCTCTGGGGACTGGTCTCTTCTATCTATAAATCATAAAACCAAAACTCACTTCCATTGAGTTGATTCCAACTCAGTGACCCACATTGGGTGTCCAAGGCTGTGAATCTTTACAGAAATAGGTTGCTCCCTCTTCCTCCCACAGAGAGGCTGGTGGGTTTGAACTTTTGACCTTCTGGTTAGCAGCCAAATGCTTATTCAATACTCCACCAGAGCTTCTGTCTATAGGTATGTGTAAATACAAATATGTGGGTGCAAGCTCATATATTCATTGAAGACATAAATGTGGATATTACTGAGACATAATCAAACACCTTCCAATATTGATTTTCTGGGTTTGAAAGCTTCGAACCATAGTATCATGGGACACTAAGTCAATTGGCTGAGTTCACAAAACACACAGATCATGATTTATATCCTAGTGAAATGAATAGTGTCTGTGATCTTAAAAGCTTGTGAGTAGCCATCTAAGACACAACTATAGGTGTCTATTAGCCAAAAGCAAAGCAATAAGAAAGTAACCAGAACTCTCAGTCTACAGGAGGTAAAACTTCACCTACACTGTGACTAGAAGAACTAGATGTTACCCAACTACCACCATTGACTATTATGACTGTCATCCCTATAGATGGGCACAGATAGAATGTGAAGAAAATGTGGAGTAGAATTCAAATTCTTAAAAAGAGAAAAAGGAAAAAAAAGAATGAATATAAAAGACAGACAAACTGTACTGGTGTAGAACAGAGTACTCCCTCAGATACTCTTTAAACCTTGGATTGAGCCAACCACTAAGATCACCCCATAGTGAAATAACAGAGTGATACATAAAAATAAAGGTGATTACCATAATATCAGTGTTCTATTTAACAGCCATCCACATGAGGTCAAAATGTCAATAATTTCTCAAAAGTAAAGATGACAAGATAAAGGAAAAGGAAACTAGAATACTGGGAATGGAAAAAACAGAACACAATTAAAGAGAACACTAACACATTGTGATAAATGTAACTAATGTCACTGAAATATTTGTGTAGATAATGTCAAATAGGAAGTTAACTTTGTGTGTAAACTTCCATCCAAAAACTCAATGAAATATTATTAAATAAAATAAAAAACACATTATATCACACTGAGATGAGTGATATAAATTGTACTTCATAAACATATTGAGAGGTGGGAAATTACAGTATGAGCTGCAATGGTCAGTGAAGATAACATGAGGACTTTAAGCCAAAAATGGATAAGGTAACCAAAAAAAATCAAACTCACTGCCATTGAGTCAGATCTGACTCATAGTAACACCTGCTTGGGTTTCTGAGACAGTATCATTATGTAAGTAGATTGCCCAACCGTGGATATGGTATAGACAAGTGAAAAGAAGTGGCAAAGATGCTGCCAATAGGGAGAGCAACAGGAGAAAAAGTTCTCACCTGGAAATGAATATGGAGAGTTGAGATGAGAATTAACCTAAATAAGTCAGTAGAAAACAAAGGGTTAATATATTCAGATAATAACAAAAAGTTGAAGATCAAAGTCCATTCAGATGTACCTCAGAAGAAAGCATGGTGATCTATTTCCAAAATATCAACTATTGGAAATCCTATGGAGCCAAGTTCAACTCTGACACACATAGGGGTGTCCATGAGTAAGAATCAACTCAACAGCAACTGAAACTGATAGATATGAAAAGATGAGAAGTGAAATTTTAACAATGTACTCATTAAAATGTTCATATTTTTTGCTACATTATATAAAAAGACATTATTCTTGTATTTAAAATACTTTTTTATGGTCAGCAAATTAATTGAGATGAAATTCTGTATTTCTTCCAATATCATGATGCATACACAATAGTGTTAAAATCTCCTTGACCTTCAAGAGAAACCACCGTCTGATTGGGTTCCCAGTACTTCCTGCATCCTACTAGAATATGCTCTAAGTATTCTAACAGTAATATTGAAGTAAAGGAAAATAGAGCGTTTATATTCACTTAACATTGATTTTACGTGCCAAAGTAAAATAACACTGACCCTGAATATCAAAATAAAAGTAGACCTTATGGGTTGAATTTTATGAAACCAAAGATTTATTTCCAAGAATAAGACTTCCTAAACTGACTTGATATTCAAGAAATTCATATTTTAATTCACAACCAAGCTATTTATCTAATGTCAATATCAAAGTAAATTTTATTTTATTAAATATTAAGAACATTGTGGAATTTCAACAAAATAAGTGGACAGAGATTAAATAACAATTCCTTCTCTGCTACAAGATTACTTAGAGATTTGTCAATATCATTAATATTTGCATCTTTGGTGACTACAGGACTTCAGGGCACTTTTCAGTTGGCCTTTCTATATTTTCTTTCTCTCTCTTTCATTAATTTAGTGGCCCCTGCTTTCAAAAAAAACATCAGCCTAACTAAAGTTAAAATTTGTAAACAAAACCAACTGTGGCCAAAGATTTATCCAGAGAGGAGAAAGAAACTTCATTTTCTTTAAATGTGGTTAAGGATTCTGATTCTAGCAAAAATTTGGAGAACCTTATGATCTAACATAATGTCAATTCTTAAAAATACAATCTAACCCAACAAAAATATATTTAACGTATCTGATGCCACTAGAAGGCCATGAAATGGACTTTGCTTAAACAGGATGATCTAATCAGATTAAAGTTGCCATCTGTACACACTGAGAATATTTACATTATCAACATTATCAAGCACATATAAATAAAAAAAAATACAATAAATGTCAACATTCTTCTTATTAGAAATGAAAGACAACTAAAAAAGAACTAATAAAGACTAATTTATCAGGTGCTAAGATTGGCAGTGAGTTTTGGTTTTGATTTTAGAAGCTCAAGTTGGGAATTTGAACCCAGCCAGTGCCTCTATGGAAGAAAGGCCTGAAGATCTGCTTCCATAAAGATTACAGCCCAAGAAATCACTATGGAGCAGTTACAGTTTCCTTTTAATTTGCAAAGCTAGAGCAACCTGCAAACAAGTAACTCAAGAAAGAATTTCTACAATCAATTATATTATCCTCAAATTGATAATCAATATAGTGATACCACATCTTGCTGTCACAACTAGTAGATCTCAAAGTGACCTCCATCTTTTCACTATAAAGATCTCTCCCAAATCTCTTTTTATTTCCTTAGATGCTTGGCAAACATATTATTAATCCTTGTCTGTGTAAGCAAAGTCCTACCAACACTGAACCTATACCAGATATATTCCAGCATCTTAAGAAATGATATGCCATGGCAACTTGGCTGGGCCATGATTCCCAGTGGTTTAGCAGTTATTATGTAGTCATTCCCCATTATAAAATCTGATATAATGGGTTCCGGCAAGATGGCAGACTAGGCAGAAAGACTGCACAGACCCTCTCCAACAAAGAAAAGGGAAAACAATTAACCTAGACACAGAAGATAATCTTGGACCCCTGAGCCTTGAAGGGAAGGATATAGAAGTGGACTAAACCCCAACTAGCAGAATTTGCGTGAAAATACCAAAAAAAGAGACATACGGAGCTGTAGTCTGGCAGCAATCCTGAGTGATCCTGACGGCACAAAAAGCTTAGAGATTCCCGAGTGATGGTAGGACCTAAGAATTAAACTAAAAATCACCCTGCTAGCCAGGGTCTGCACGGAAGACTGTGCATGGTGGCTGGGGAACAAACAGAGGAGGTGAAGAGAAATGTGGGCTGAACTATGAACTTTTGCCAGTCCGAAGGGCACCGCCATTTTGAAGGTTTAAAAATCGGCTTGGCTATTTTGGATATTTAAAGAGACAGTGCTCTCTCAGATTCCTGGGGCTTAAGAACACGTTCTGCTTTCCAGCAACCCCAAGGACACTCAGGACCTGCAAGACTGAAAAGGTATGACATTCCTCTTGTTACTCTTATATCCCACACCCGCTTGGTGAATGGAGGTGTGGCGACCCCCCACTCACACCTACCTTCTGGGCCTACAGGAACTCCATCACAGTCTGTGTGCTCAGACAGATCCTGGGTGTTCTGCCCTGTCCTCCAC